>NW_027316500.1:7896072-7920818 GCF_026437365.1 Eucyclogobius newberryi | reverse complement strand
TAATCAATCAAATAAACAAACAAAAAGGGACATTTTCATCTCACCTTTTTATCTTGGCCTTGTATGGTGAAAGAATGAAAGGATGTAAGTCATATGTTTATAAAATGGTTGTAACTTGCTTCTTTATACTTGCAGTTGGGACAGAACTCCAGCTTTTTGTGGCGTCTGACTCGAGCCTACAGCGATGTGCATGACTTCTGCAGCACACTGGAGGAGAAGAAACAACACGCAGAAAGCGGTATTCAACATTATACTAGTTTACTACCACTAAGAGTGCTGTGGGTCCTCAAATGGAGTACAGCAAATTCAAAAACCATGTAGCATCCGTCCTTTATCCGAGGGCTTCTCAAAATGAAATGTGTGACAAATGAAAGCAACAGACAAACACCCAGCACCAATGCAGGATTAAGCTCTATATTAGCGGAGGAGCGTAGCAGCCTGCCTCTGTGTCCCCCGATCTCACACAGGTTTGCCTCGGGTTTGGGACAAGCGACAGCTCTGGCCGCCGCCTCTACTGTATTCTGTTCTCTTTCCCTCTCCGCGACCTCTCCCTCCTCTGTGCCCCTCTGTGCTTCTGTCCTGTCGGTTTAGCGCTTGTGTCCTCACCCACTTTCTGAGTCTAACTTACTCTAATCGACACAATAATACTGAACTCATTATGTGTCTTTTTTTTGCAGTCCATGCGTAAATTCCCACATGCAGTAACAGGATAGCTCTGAGTGCCATCGTCACCATGACAGAACACTGTGCAGGCTGCTGTCACCCGAGGGTGCTGTCCCACGGGTGACAGCACAATGGCTCCTCGTGTGTTCTCAGCTTTCAGTGACTACAGTAAACCTACAGTGGACCCAATGCTTTCTGTCTTCTGATTCGGCTAAAGTCAAACCGGATTAACAGGTTTCTCACAATACTTCCTCAGTTTTGGATGTAAAAATAATCTATATTTATATAAACCAAGTCATCTGTCAACATATAAAAAGTGAAAAAGTACCATGACACATTAGATTTGAATAAGGTGATGGTGATTGATTAGGAACTTCCTGGTAATTGAACTCTCGCTTGTATTTTAATCCAGTCATTAGCTGCAGTTGTTGTTTTAATCTACATCCTGTTTTGTTTTTTTCAATCAGCGCAGCATTGTCACACCAGCATTTTGTGAATGAAAATATGCAAGACCAGTTTCACATCAAGTTTGGTTTCATGCAGCGCTACACCAAGAACTAATTATAAACATGTCACTCCATTTTAAAGGTGAACTAAGTAACTTTTTTGGCTGGCCACCTGTTTGTCTCAATGGAGCTGCTATTGCTTGCCAGGAATGTTCCACAGTATGGCATTGCACTATCTCCATTGAGACAAGCACGTGATGCAACCAGGTCAAATTAATCAGTATCAATCGTACCCAAGGCAATTCAAAGTGCTTCACACAGCAGGAAAAATGCATTAAAATCACAAAGAAATTACAGAAACAGAAATACAATAAAATTAACTAAATCAAAAAAATATATATATATATATAAAGTTAATTTAAGTTAATTTAGTTAGTTAATTTTAGTTAGTTTATTTATTTATTTATTTTTATTAAAAAATAATAATAATAATAAAAAACACCTAGCCAAATCCAAATTTATCTGACCACATTGGCAGGCATTCCAGACACTCCTTCCCATATTTATTTGACATTGCAGCATGACAGACGTCTCCGGGATGGACACATCACTTTTAGATTTAGATTTGTTCCCATATCTACGCGCTTTCTGCAAACTGCACACAGGTCAAATCTGTGGAGAGGCAAGCCTGCTCACAGTAAGAATGTTGTGCTTTTTTTACTGTATAACTGTCAAGATCTATCAATTTAATGCCATACCGTGGTAAAACTAAAATATTTCCAGGGAGACATGCAAGTGGTTACATGGTGCATCTTTAAATAAGCTTCATTTTTAATGAAGTTTGACTCATTTTTTTACTGGACGTTTGTCCACCACACACAAGTGCTTATTCAACTATTTAAATTGGATTTGGCCTAAATTAACCTCTGTACACCTTTTTTGTAGCTAAATGTACTGACCCTTTTGACAATCTTAAACTCGGCACACAGATGGTGAGTTTAAATTTGTCTGAGCTTTGTATCCTGTACATAGCCGACGAAGAAGCTCAAAATGTTTCTGTCCTTTTCTGCCAATTATCATCTTCCCTGCATTCAAGACAATTCTGCTCATTTTGTCAGATAACCAAACCAACCTCAGATGTTAAAAACAAGAACACTTTCTATCAGACGCTCTTGAGAAAAGCTCACTCGAAAGTCTTTTGATATATAAACTATTTGGTAGCATTTCTTATAAATGGCAAAGGCAAATGTATTTGAAGAGGACAATTCAAACACGCACACGCACACACACACATGCACACATACACACACACACACACGTTCCCAAATACTTTGGAAAATGGAAATGGAAATGGACTGAGCAGGTGACAGATATATATTTTTTTACAGAACTGAAAGCATGGTTATGTGAGTTTAAAGGTAAACTTGTAAGGCACTCCTAACAATATTTAACCACGTTCAGTGAAAATCTTAAAAGGCTTAAAAGCCCCAAGTTTAAGTAGACTTTGAACCTGTTTGTCTCTCCCTTCTAATTATACTTTTTTGTGTGTGTCCGCTTAGGGAAGAGAGTGGGCGAGGAGGCCGTGCAGCTGAACCCGACCTGCGCTGATAGTCATCAATGGTGCGTGTCACGGTTTTCTCTTTCCCCCTCCTTACTTCCTACACATATGGACACAGGTACTTTCCTTTTGGGGCCTTTTGAGTGACGTTTCTTTCCTCTGGGGCCCTCTTGGTGTGAGGTTTGGTTCACTGGAGGTAAAACGAACAAATCAAAACGACAAGTCACAAATCCCACATCCTGCAGCTCTGACTTCAAGTGTGTTCTCTACAGCCTTGGAAATTCCTCGAAAAACTGCTCCTGTACATCCCACTTCCCTTCTCCGTTCGATAGCATCACATTGAAGTGCAGGAATGTAAACAGTGTGTGAGTCAGTGTCTTTTGGCTCAAACACAACTCATATTGTCTCGTATCAGTATCTGACATCGGCTGTTTCCTGTCCGTAAAAGTTGTTGTCACGTCATGCAGCATTAGCCAAACCACTGAAAAGGTGCAGATGTTAAATGCATTTCCTGATTACAATAGTGGAGTTGGTAATAGAATTTCTTGACTGACTGATGACAATAGATGCATTGATTAGACGACTAAAAGGAAGTGTGGCAATGGCTCTCAGAACTTGTATCTCTATGATTTGACCTTAACTGCTGTTAAGAAGCACACAATTTATACAGCAAATACTTGTTAAGTGCGTATTTATAAGTAAATAGCAGGGGAAAAAATGCATGAATCACTCCCAAATCTCTTGCTAACTCACTATAACTACTATGCCTGCTGCTTAAATTTGTTGACTTAAAACAGTATACACTAAATCAAAGTGGCAGAAAAAGGGCAGAGATTATATATCAATATATTTTTCTCTACATTATAACTGTGACTTACCTGGACCTCCCTGGACCTCCCTGGACCTCCCTGGACCTCCCTGGACCTCCCTGGACCTCCCTGGACCTCCCTGGTTGCTTGCACCTGGTTGGTTGTTGCCAGGTGACTCAGAGGAAAATCCCCTTTTCCGATAATTATTCTGCCGAGTGGGTCTGACATTTGTATTTGTACATTCCTCTAATAATGGAACTGCTCTCGTGTCCAAACCTGACTCAATCATGCAACCAATATGTCAACGTGAGAACAGTGAATGATTCAGTGATGTTGTGAAAATATTATAATATTAATTTGATCCTCACTGGAAGAAAGAAAACGGATCAGGAAGCAAGCGAATGCAAGAATTTGTTCAAAAAATTGCAGCTCATGTGATGGTCCTGGTCAGGATCTATTAACCCTGGGTTAGACCGGGACTGGTCCACAAAAGTGACTAAAGGCTGATTTGTCTCTGTTTCAATACCTGCACATCTGCCGTGAGATTAGAAGGTGTTCAAAGTGAATGTACATGTTTACACCACCGCGTCACAACTTTGATGATGTCATTATCAAGAAGCCTCTGTAGTTCTATGGTTTCTATTTTGATTCTGGTTTAGGATGAACAACATGTATAATAAAGATCGACGGCAAGTCCTTTTCAATAAAGGATTTTTCTTCAGATTTTCTTTTTGGTTGGTCCTCAGTGTTTTTTCCTACTGTGGTCCCAAAGAGCTTATACATACTAATCAAATACCAGTAAATACCAGAACAATGCATATTATGACTTATTTTTCTATCTCTTTTTCTACTGGTGTATCTGGATATATTAGTGTGACAACGTGAACCTGTGATCACCAGATTCTTATCACTCCACACCCGTGGTAATGATTGTAATATGCCCTAAACTGCATTCATTCCGGTTTGCTCAGTGTCTTTTATAAACCATGTACACTTCCTACATTCAGTCTGTAATAAATGATCCGGTCCAGTGTAACAGGAGAGCTCCAGAAACGCCCTCAGTGTAGAGCTGAATGCCACATTTACATACTACGCACAAACTCTGCACACAATAGGCTGGAACTCTAGACACATTAAAACTTTTTACAAGAAAAGAACGGTTGTATCAGTCAGCAAATCTTCTTCTACATTTTCTTCTAATAGCTTTTTTCTTGGTTTGTTTACTCTGAATCTTGAGGGATTGATTACTTGTTAGGTCTAGGGTTTAGACTTGGTTTATGCAGTGCAATAATCTATTCAAACTGCCTTTTTGGACAATGAAGGACAAATTACACACTCTCCACAAGGTGTTGAAAAAATCGGAAATGGGCATGTAACAATATAAAAACAAAGACTGTGAGGCTTTTAACGATATGGTGTCACGATATTTCGGTTATTCTTGCATCCATTTTCAGGAATGTGACACTTCAAGCATCAGTCTGTTGTAGTCTTAAAATCCCACAGCAAATAACTAATTTCCCATTAGCTCATGCTCCAATCAGACTTGTTTAGGAAGACTCTACATTTATATACAACATTATAGTTTCCATTTACATTAAATCCACATTTCCTTACATAAAACAGACTATATAGCCCTCTTGTGTACGTTTCCATGGACCTTGTTTTAGCCCGCAGTCTTTTCACTGTATTCTCCTAATTGGCCTCAGCTCATGCACGTACCATGTTACAAAAGACTCTGTTTGTTTAGTTAATTACTGGCAACAGTTTTAAAAGGCTTAATCCCGTATCCACTAATGGAATTTGTAAGACTCTTAACCCGGCTTGGTAATTTGAACGGACAGCAGAAATGTAGAGAGTGAAAATGCACTTTGAGCTGTGCAAGTGGCAGAAGGAGTAGAGGGAAAAGGAGTAGCGGGAGAAGGAGTAGAGGGAGAAGGAGTAGCGGGAAAAGGCGTAGCGGGAAAAGGCGTGGCGGGAAAAGGAGTAGAGGGAAAAGGAGTAGAGGGAAAAGGAGTAGAGGGAAAAGGAGTAGAGGGAAAAGGAGTAGAGGGAAAAGGAGTAGAGGGAAAAGGAGTAGAGGGAAAAGGAGTAGCGGGAGAAGGAGTAGCGGGAGAAGGAGTAGCGGGAAAAGGCGTAGCGGGAAAAGGCGTAGCGGGAAAAGGCGTAGCGGGAAAAGGAGTAGCGGGAAAAGGAGTAGAGGGAGAAGGAGTAGCGGGAGAAGGAGTAGCGGGAAAAGGAGGCGAGGGAAAAGGAGTCGAGGGAGAAGGAGTAGCGGGAAAAGGAGTAGCGGGAAAAGGAGTCGAGGGAAAAGGAGTCGAGGGAAAAGGAGTCGAGGGAAAAGGCGGTCGAGGGAGAAGGAGTCGAGGGAGAAGGAGTCGAGGGAGAAGGAGTCGAGGGAGAAGGAGTCGAGGGAGAAGGAGTCGAGGGAGAAGGAGTAGCGGGAGAAGGAGTAGCGGGAGAAGGAGTAGCGGGAGAAGGAGTAGCGGGAGAAGGAGTCGAGGGAGAAGGAGTCGAGGGAGAAGGAGGAAAAGGAGTCGAGGGAAAAGGAGTCGAGGGAAAAGGAGTCGAGGGAAAAGGAGGAAAAGGGAGAAGGAGGAAAAGGAGTCGAGGGAAAAGGAGTCGAGGGAAAAGGAGTCGAGGGAAAAGGAGTCGAGGGAAAAGGAGTCGAGGGAAAAGGAGTCGAGGGAAAAGGAGTCGAGGGAAAAGGAGTCGAGGGAAAAGGAGTCGAGGGAAAAAGAGTCGAGGGAAAAAGAGTCGAGGGAAAAAGAGTCGAGGGAAAAAGAGTCGAGGGAAAAAGAGTCGAGGGAAAAAGAGTCGAGGGAAAAAGAGTCGAGGGAAAAAGAGTCGAGGGAAAAAGAGTCGAGGGAAAAAGAGTCGAGGGAAAAAGAGTCGAGGGAAAAAGAGTCGAGGGAAAAAGAGTCGAGGGAAAAAGAGTCGAGGGAAAAAGAGTCGAGGGAAAGAAGGGAGAATGATTAGAGAAAAAGAGAAGAGAGGAGGAGAGATGTTAAGAGACAGATGGAAAAGAACTGGAGAGAAAGGGACAGAGGAGAGAGTGAGCATGAATGAGATATAGGAGACGAGATTGAGGAGAGAGAAAGAAACAGAAGGGAGAGAGAAAACTAGGAAATATCACAATACCGATGGTTGTTTTGGATCCAGTGTAATCGAAACAAGAGTATAGTGACAGTTGTTATGTTGTGGTTCATTTTATGGTCCATTCAGGTTTTGTGCCATTGCCCAGGGCTCGCAGCCAGCTGGTCATGAGGTAGTTTATACAACTTGGGTCGCATTTGTTTATTTAATGCAGCGATGCCGTGAGAAAAAAATGTCACCTGTTTTTGAATGTGGTCCAGCTTTTTACGGTCTGGCACACGATGTTAAGACGCAACCCACTCACTTCCTGTTCTGCAACTTCAACTATTTATGCGGAAGAAACCCAACAGGTACTAATTGAACTTCATTTAAAGCAACGGCCCAACCCAAAGACTGCTGGTTCCATTCCTCCCCGAGCAGTGCAAATGCAGTACATGTGCCAGACACTTTACCTGCCTTCACTCCAGTTTCTGTGCACGCTGTGGAGAGTGAGAGACTCAGTGGATGAATGGTTTCTTAGTGTTGAGTGCCTTTCATGCCCATGTCACTGTAGAAAACCATAGAGTACAGTACAGACCAAAAGTTTGGACACACCTTCTCATTCAAAGAGTGAGTGTTCTTTATTTTCATGACTATGAAAATTGTAGATTCACACTGAAGGCATCAATGTGGAATTATATACTTTAAAAAAAGTATGAAACGACTGAAAATATGTCTTATATTCTAGGTTCTTCAAAGTAGCCACCTTTAGCTTTGATTACTGCTTCGCACACTCTTGGCATTCTCTTGATGAGCTTCAAGAGGTCGTCACCTGAAATGGTCTTGAAGGAGTTCCCAGAGATGCTTAGCACTTGTTGGCCCTTTTGCCTTCACTCTGCAGTGTGTGTCCAAACTTTTGGTCTGTATTGTATGTTAACCTTATTGATCCTTGTGGGGAAATTCACCCTGTGCATTTGACCCTTCTCTGCCACTGGGGTTAAACCTCTAAGTGGCTGCTGCAGTACAGGACTCAGAGACCCTTGATCTCCTCCTGGGCTCGGACTTCTTCTGGAGGATTTGACCTTTTGTGCATGTTTTGTGTTGATGTGGAGGAAACCCACACGGCCACAAGAGTAGAATCTACTTTCTTGCTCTCTACCGTATGTGTTATTATTACATGTGTTATTGTTACATGGTGTCTTAGTCAGCCAAATGGTTTATTAGTTGACTAATGGTTTTAGGTACAGTAGCACTATCGCTTCACAGCAAGATTGTCCTGATTGATTCCCGTCCCGTGTGGTGGAGGGCCTTTCTGTGTGGAGTTGTATAAGGGTTTATTTGGGCCACAGCCGAGAGAAGAAGACATAGAGTGAGTTATCTGGAGTTTTGAGAGAGCTTTTGCCAGCGCCACACCTCACACCCATCGAGTGAATTAATCTGTGCTCAGGGCATGTCTTTAGTCAAATAAGATTTATTTTTGTTAATAACGACCTATTTTCCTTTTGTGAATTCTGTATTGGACACGTTAGATTTTGTTTCCAAGATGGTAAACATGCAGCCGCATACATTTTAAGAATACAATGTTGTGGTGCTAATATTTTCATAAAACAGCCCTAACATCTGCTGCATGCGAATGGTGAATCAAGTGAACAGGTTGTAAAAAGAGGGTAATTATAGTTTGCTCTGAAACGATTACCTGAGGATTAGAAGGGCTGAACTAGTTATGTGGGTTATTTAGAACATGGTGAAACTAAAGCAGGAAATGTCAATCAAGCTTAGTACTTTGTTTGTGCTTTAATTCATATCTGAATGAAAAGTAAGTGCTCCTAAGAACCCAGAAGAACAGTTTGATGAACTCTTTGTGTATCATGTCAAAATCATTTAAAACCATGCATTGTTGTTTATCATGGTATTGCTTCACTTGCATCTTTATAAAATGGGTGAATATTTTCTAGCTCATTGTAAAGGTTTTGTGCATCTCCATTTAATGTTTTTAAAGATTTATTTTGTAGCACAGTGTTGGAGATTATTGTACTCTTACCTATGGACAACACATCAATAATTGAATGGTAATAGTAATAATAAGAGTTATGGTAATAACTCTTTAAAAAGGCTGCATATAAGAACTAATAAAAATAACAATAGTAAAAGACTTGCAGTGTTTAAATAAGGGTTTAAAGTGATATTTCTACATTTTTCATTGTAAAGTCTGCTCACCTTTTGTCTGATACTTTAATCATTTGTTTTAGCACAAAAATAGCACCAAAAGGATGTATTACGGTAATTTCAGTCTAAACTGTACGCTCCTTCTGTTTGGGTGCTTTTTCCTCTATTTGGTTAAAATGTATATTCAAATGTCTTAAAGCAGTAGGCTAATCCTACAGCTATATGCCGGCAACTCTCGACTCTCAATAGGTTGTTGGGTATACATGTTGAGTCTGCATGAGTGTAGTGAGTGTATTCATAAATATCGGTTCAGCAACTTCTCAAATATGAATGCACTTTTCTTCCCACTTTTATTTTGGACGATTGGAAGTGCTCATTATGTCTCTGCAGCTTTGTAAATAAGTGTTGTACATCAGCTCTTAGAGTGTGGCCTTATACTGTGCTGCAGACAGGACATGGAGGTATTTTTGTGAATGATCCTTGCTTATTCTCTTGAGTGAAATGGCTCAATGACAGTTCCAGGTTGGGCTGAGGGCACAAGCTCAACAAACCGGCTCTGTACAACTGCAGGCATGTGAACTGTAGTAACTTTACCCTGCAGCTAAACCTTAGTCCTAATGTACAGTGTACAGCCTTCATTGAGAAATCATGATATTAAACATACCTTTAAAGTCTGCACAAAGGGAAACATGAAAGATGAAAGAAGGTGTGGGCGATATGGCAAAAGCCTAGTCTATTGCTTCATATTGCCTTTAATGAATGAATTCAGCTGTTCTTCAAAGACTTGACACTTCTCTATTACAGCTTTATCTGCCAGTCAATCACAGCATGTCAGAATCTGAACGATAGGAAGAATTATTGTGCAGAACACCACCCGGCTAATGCACTTTTACTACCTCACTTTTCACTACATGATCTTTTTAATTATTTATTGATTTTAATGCTACTCTGCAAGAGCCCTATGAATATATTAGGAGCAGAAGTAACACAAAAATGATGATCATATATTTTTCCCGATATTGATTGATCACATATTTTGTTTTGATTTTATTTTGTCTTCTTAAAAACAAATTAAATGGCTTTTAAAATGAATTTGCTGAACATAAACAATACAGACTTGTTATCATTGTTGTTGAACACAAAGAATTGTCAGATTTCTTCCTCTAAAGTCTGAACTCTGCTCCAAACCACATGCTTTTACTGACTGGATTGTCTGTGGACTTCCTTATTAAAAAGCACTGTGCATTTCATGCCTAGAAAGGACCGAATCTTGATTTAAACCAAATTACCATATTTTCCGGACTATAAGTCGCACCGGAGGATAAGTCGCACCAGCCAAGAAATACATAATGAGAAGACAAAAACACATATAAGTCACACTGGAGTATGAAATGCAGTTGCAAGTGTGAAAATAACAAATAATATCACATACAAGTCGCTCCGGAGTATAAGTATACAAGTATAAATATAAGTATAAGTCGCACCCATGCCAAAACTATGAAAAAAGGTGCAACTTATAGTCCCTAAAATACGGGTACTGGCCTGGCCTTAAGCGTAACTATAAAGGTGATAACCATGAGCTTGCATTGACCTGCATGAAATAGAAAAACACCCTTAATAGAAGGAAACATATTATGTACTGTAGTGTTTACCCTTCTAGCCAAAGTCCTATTGTAAAATGTATTGAATAACCACTCCACAAATGCCTCTGTAGGTTTCAGTAACCTGAAAGTTGGAGGTTTAATCCCACTGTGGTTGTGCCCTTGGGCATAATGCTTAGCCATGACTCTTGCTATTATAACCAAAATATTACTTTGCATATTTTGTACAAAGCTTTTTCTATATGGACAATTATTTTTTTATAGCCATATTTTCTGCATTCCCACAGGTCCATAAAATCGTTTAATTTTGGAGAACGTTTTTTCAAGTGATGAACTGTATGTACCATAGCGAGGAGGAAATAACAATAGCAATTCCTTTTTGCATAATCCTTTGTGTGGAGCTTGGTTAATGGAGCAAAAGGTGGAACCAGACGGCCTCGTTTGGTTAGTTTGTGTTTGGGTTTGACGGTTAATTGCCTTTGAAATTACATGGTGATAGAGCTGAGATGATTACTTTAGTAAATTGAGTAATTTGATTATAAAAAAGCTTCAGTTATTATTTTATTGCCTTGATGATTCATTTAATCTGGGTATTTAATTAAATATGCATGAATCTGTGGAGTGGAGCACACAAAATTACTTGTGGCACCTGTTTTACACAAAGTTAGTTTCCTTGCGCCGCCTGCAGCAACTGAAGCACAACAGAGAAGAAGGCAGTTTGTTCTAAACTCACATGTGTGTCTATGGAGCGGAGTTGTGTGAAAGAGCACCAAGGGCCACGGTGATGAAACTGAGTCCAGGCCAAGTGATAAAGGCTAAAGTGAACAGCTCACAGAGCTGATGCTGCAAAATGACTCAACCTCATTATTGCCCTTTCAGAAGCGTCCTGCATGTGGAGGAGAATGGAGCAGCTCCACGTGTGAGTGCATCCACTGTGTGCAGTCTGCAGCTTCATGTTTCACGCTCTGCTCCTCCCTTTTTGCATCTCCTTTTGCCCATTATTCCACGTGCGTTAGTGGGACCTCCTGAGCTCTTTCGCTCCTCTTTTTCTGTTCAAGTCTTTTTAGTTAAACTTACACAGCAAACTGTCCCTGCGATACAGGGCTACAGTATATAACTGTTGCTTGTACTTTTCTATCACTTTCTCCTTCCATGCATGTTATAGTGGGAAATGTGAACTGTGAGGCCAACTGAAAGGTTCTACAGTTCCCACTGCAGACAGATGAGAGTGCACAGAGAGAGCAGTGCTCTCATTGGTTATGTAAAGCAGAACTCAGTTTGTGCATAGACAGAGCCTTGTGCTAACTATGACCCAGGCACTGAAAATAATTACACAGATCTTGTACTGTCACTATTTCTCTCAATATAGTTAACTTGGGTTTAAAAGTTGACCGAAAAACGGATTAAATATCAAACAGATATCAAATTACAATTCTAATACAATACCTTAAAAATAGTAATTAACTAAGTAACTAGATTAGAAATGTAATTTCAGGCAAATTGATCAGCCTTGTTTAAAAAATATATATATAATTACAATAATTTACTTGGGAAAAAAATTGCAATTACGATTTTTGGGCAAATTTGGTCATCTATTATGACATAAAGAATCTACATAACCAAGAAGTCTTAAGTCTATTTTAATCCATGTATGCCTGTTCAAACCTTCTAATCGGCTACTTGTTTGCTCTGAATATTGCTCCGTGAATATTTACGCAGCGGGAGCAATGTATTATGCAAATACTTCTTAGGGAAGTCAAGGGAGTCCCTTGTTATTTTAAGCATTATAAAATATACATCTCTGCTGTACTGTTATGCCATAATATTTTTGGTCACGGTTTTCATATAATTTCCAATAAAAAACATTCATGCTAATCATTTTGCGGGGTTGCTGCTAATAAAATATAAATAGAACTTATGTACAAAATGCCTCAATGAAACCACCTGATGCCAAAGTCTAGATTTAACTCAAAACTCTCTTGGCCATGTTTAAACTCCTATTGACAGATCTCATGTTATCACAGTAGGATTACATTCAAATAGTCTAAGCCACTGATGTGCTGTTACACAGCAGAGGAAACTCAAACTTCATAGTCTAAATGCAAAGGGCTCCACTTTTCAGCCTGATCCCTGTATTTGTAGTGGAGCGGTGATGAAAGAATGTCATGTCATTAGGAGTCATAGCTTCCCCTGCTCATCCTGTGGACATGTGCTCTATCCCACAGAGGAAAAATCATCTTAAAGCTGAGGTAGCTGATTATCAATGCATCTAATCCACCCTGACATTTAGAAACTATGTATGAGACACATACGGCTACCTGTGCGTTGTTCTTTCGTAATTTGGGCGTTCTCCTCAGAGCTGGTAGATTCGTAACAACGGAGCTGTACATGTGCACATGGGACAGTAGTGAACACAGCACAACAGTGGAAGCTCAACAAAAAGCAAGCGAATAGAACAAGCTTCAAAACAAAAAAAAGTTTATCTCATCTTGTTTTCTTGCTTTTTTCCAACAAATGTGACCTAAATGCCTCTGTGATTGTTTTTGTAGTTGCTATTTCATTTGGTCAATTCTCAAACTCGATCACTCTGATGTTTTTTTAAACAGAACACAGACCTGACATTAGAAACTTTTGAGTTTATAAATGCAGTCGCAGCAATCACTTGGAATACATGATCCTGTTTCTGTAGGAAAATGGTGCATAAATGAGCCTCTTCACTCCGATTCCGGTACCATGGTCAGACTTGGTTCCAGAGACGCAAAATAAACAGAATGGATATTTTCTGAGTTTGTAAAGTCTCTTCACTTTCAATTCTGATGAGTTATGTTTATGTAGTGTCCAATGCCATGGCCCCTCTCCACTCCTGACATTCCCTCATTCCCCGTGTGTTCCTCTTTCCTTTGGTCTATGCGTGTCAAAGCTGCTCATACAATACACATGTTGTTTTCCTGACAGCGCCTGCTCCCAGATCACTGTCCCGCTGCAGACTGGCGACACTGAGCTGCCCCTGCGGACTTTCTTTGTTTGGGTCTGGGCTCCCTGTAATCCTGCTGTGTTTTGGATGATCCCTGCGTGTGAATCCTGGACAATTCAAATCCCCAACTTTAGATCCGCACCTCGCTCAGCGAAGGCCCCAGGATTAAACGGGAGCCATGGGACATGAGCAGCAACCGTCGCCTCTGTGCGGGTGACTTTAATTTGACCTATGCACGTGTCGATCTGCCTCGCTGTTTCGATGGCAGCTTGTGTTCTGCCTCCGGTTGCTGTGGTGACAGTATAAATGTAAACGGGACTTGGCGATTTGGGTCGTCGCTGCAGGAACAATAGGCTCCCACAAAGGGGACAGATAATTACCTCCTGTCACGAGTTTTGTTTAGGAGTTCACTTGTTAACTCTGAGTGACCTTGGAAGATAAAGTTCAAGTTTATTCTATATATACTGTATATGCTCTGAGTCTCTGAGAGTGTTTAGCCGCTGTCTACACTAATGTGAGTGCAAAAGGAAATTAATTAATCCTTTAGAAAATAGTATAGTAGCTCAATGCAAAGGATGGGACAATATATTGTGCCACAATATCTAATACATCCATGTTATCTCTGTACCTGTGAGAAACAAGGTGAATAGCCCTGACTGAAAATAATCTGTGAATACTCCACTTCCAAGAACCACAGTGAAGGATAGATCCTACCCCCATGGACAGACAGGCTGCAGATGGTCCAGGACAGACAGGCTTTAGAAGATGGAGACTGTAGGGCAAGAAACACTCAAGACCAAGGGATAGAGAGTGGATCACCAGGCAGGTGAGGAGCTTCCAGGTCCACAGGGCAGGATCGTGGTATCTAAGGTTCAATCATCACTGGAGTCATCATCACTCTCTCCCATCAACCAAAAACATGCACAACAGGCAAATCCAAAGCTAGCTCAAGAGCTAGTTAGGTCCCCACTGCTCCTGACAGGTTTAACTCCAGTGGAATTAATGGATGGGTCAAATGCAGTGCTGTGTTTTGATTCCCTGACCATACGTAGCCTTTCTGTGTTGAGTTTCTCAACATTCAAGTTGAGGAGCATCTTAAAACAATTACTACAAACTAGATGCGTCTCTGATCTAGAGGCGTCTCTGGGTTATGAGGCTGTACTACAAAGCTGGTTGGCCAGGTTTTATTTCGGTGAACTAGCCCTCAGCGTAGAGCGACAGTGGCAGAGTGGCTCTTACAGCACACTAAGAAGTTTGCAGTTTCAATTCCCTGGCCACCCGGGCCTACCTGTGCGGAGTTTGAATTATGTTATGAATTATGTGACGTATGTTTCTCCCCATATTTGCTTGGGTTTCCTGCCGGTACTGCGGTTTCCCCCATCAAACAAAAACTTATGAACGATAGCTTTGGTAGTCCTGACCAAGGCTGGCACATTTTGCTGCAGTGAGGGTTAGGTGTTAGGCTGACAGCTTTCCCTATTGAAGGATGGGTCAAATGCAGAGCACAAATATTCTTACAGGGACTCGAAAGCCGGTTAGCGATGGAATTTGTATAGCCAAAGTTTCCAAGTTTGGGCTTTAGTCTGTGCGCGTTTAAAGAGGACGGGGAAAGAGGGCATGAGAGTGAGAAATTATTAACAAACAAAATAGATTTATGTCATTGGAATCAACTTTGCATGTTTTAACAGGTGCAGTTCAATCAATTGTGGCATAATGAAAAAACATGCTTTAAGTTGAGTTTTACCGTAATATGGATGTAACACATATCCTTCAAAAATCTATAGTTTGTTAGACATGTTATGGCATTGTTAATACTATATAGTTGACATACTTGACACGGAGCTAAACTTTTAAACGTTGCTTCTTTGTACAAGCTCTTTGGTGTACTGTCTAATCTCTGAATGAACAATCTGTTTACAATAGGAACCTGACTCCTCCAGCCGCAGACACCCAATCCGACGGTTTTGGGGAAATGTCAAGTGTGTGATACATGTTCTTCTTGCACAATAACACTCCCTCCTCCTCACACTGTACATTACCCCTGTCAGCTCAGACTCTACCCCCTTTCCTTGGACGTCCTGGTTCTGTTTAGACATTGCGGCAGATAAGGTTTCAGCTCATGGGGATAAACAACAGAAGTCCCCCGAGGCAGACATACCTCCTACACCTTCACATCTCAACGCCTGAACCACACTCGCAGCAATACGGCCTTGGCACAAGATAGTCCGAATAAAACATACTTAACATGCAATGGAGATGACAAAAAATGTCAAAAAGATTTTTAAAAAGGATATGTTATGCCTTATTTATGAATTTATTTATTTATTTTGCACAATCCACTGGTAGATATTTTTTCTTCTGATATTAAAGGAAAAATGTATGAAAAACCTAGAATGACTCGATTCTGAACAATTCTGACTCTGAATAGAACAAATTTGAACCCACATTATAGGGCTTTTGACTGCTTTGTAATGCCTCGCGCCTAGATGTATATACACATTGATGGAGTTGCAATTTATTTTATTTATTTTAAGATATACCTAATAATAGTTTATCATTTATAATTGAAACTATTAAAAATTACTCAAAAAGATGCCAAATCATTGAGTGCAATCTCCTAAAAAAGGGTGTAAATTTATATCTTCCCTTTTGTGGTTAATGTTCTGGTCCATTCACGTTTATAGACATTCATAGGCACATTTTAGCACATTTCTGATACATTGTAAAAGTTTCATCATCAAGAAAATGCAAAAAAAAGTATAAAGAGATGTAGATATACCGTACATTGTTGTCAATATGGCCCACCCCTATTCTTGCACAATTCAACTGTTGCACTCGCAAAAACTAACTGACAAATCAAACGCTATCTTGTTGTTTTAAAAAACTAAATATCAATTTCCTTAACATGAACAATACAGACTTTTAACCGGTGCCATTTAACACCAAAAAGTCAAAAGTATTCCTTTGAAGTCTGAATTCTGCTCCAAACCACATGCGATTACTGACAGATGATTGGCTAGATCTGTTGATTAAAAAAGACCCAAGCTTAGAATTGACTATACTGTACTACTATATTGCTAATAATTAGAAATGACAATCTAAATATTGATACAACTTGATTAATTGCATAGCCCTACATCTCTTGTTGGTTAGTGCCGGAGACGTAACATTTGAATTCAGTACTGTGCAGCTCTAATTTGTTTAAAGCGTGATGGTTGGTGTATCCTTACAGAAATCAGTAACACAATTCTCTTAATCTTTTACACCTCCAATTAAGTAAATCACTCTTAATTGTCCTGAAGATGCAACCCAATCACCCTGTGAGTGCAGAGAGGGAAAGTCCAGGGTTTTGTCCAATCACATTGCAGTCTGCCGGCAAGCCTGCTGGGTGCACATACCTCCATATAAACAGCCCAAGAAGAATTGCTACATGTTGAATTATACTAGTGTTACCCAATCAGAGCTGAGCAAAAATATGTCCTGACGTACCCTAGACTATTGAGCAATCTGACACAGACCTCAGCCTGGCCAGGGCTGGAACATGAGGACTGCAAATGGTATGCAGCTGACAGTGTGATTTATTGCATTTACACAGCAGATCATGTCAGCGTTATTTGTGGATTTTTATATTATTTTGATTATATATTTTTTGCCTTTAACCATGTTTGCGTGGCATCCTCGTGTTACCGTGAGTTCTCTCTGGGGTTTCCGGCTTCCTCCCACAGTCCAAAAACATGCATGTTTTAAGTATATTAGCTAGTGAATGAATGTGAGAGTGAATGTTTGTCTGTGTGTCTCTGTCGCTGTGTTAACCCTGCGACGAGCTGGCCCCTGTCCAGGGTGTACCCCGCCTAAGGCCCAAAGTCACTGGGATAGGCTCCAGTCACCCACGACCCCGAACGGGAACAAGCGGTAGAAAATGAATTGATACATAGTATTGACCAAGTTTACTAAACCGAGACTGAGCAGAACAAAATCAGGGCTAAACCGGAAAACTATAATAAACAATATAAACTAAGACTAAACCATGAACAAATAAAGGATTTCAGTCTGGTCATGGTGTCAATAATCTTAAAATTGTGACGTTTCTTATTATTATATCTATTACCGCCACATTTGTTTATCATATGTCAGCCTTCTTATACCCTGATTTTTATTTTCTTTCTTGACAGTACGCATTGTTTACTTGACTTCTTAAATAGCGCTGAGCCCTCTGGGTGAGTTACAGTAGTGGCTGTTTATTGACTAAAAGCCCCATTTCCCACCCAGAAATGGCAGAGGCTGGAGGCTAAAGAAAACACAAACTGCTGAGGTTTGACGTAAAGACCATCTCTCGCTTCAGAACTGACAAACTGTGCATTAGACAGAAAGTGTGTGACCCCATCTGCCCTCCAGAGCCCGCTGAAAACAACATGTAGTCATTTACAGGATGTTTGGAAGAATATCTAAGTATTCTTTGGCATGAAGAGTTAGCTCGGGTGCATGTTTTGAAAATGTAAAAGGAGGTATTTAAATCTGTTTTGCTCTCTCAAACCCTTTGGCACGTTGTTTATGTTTATATGCATTAAAGTCCATGTCCTGGGGCGGACCACCAAAGCCCAGTCAATCAGGGTTGTGTTTTTGGCTATAACTTCCATTTTTGCACAAGATAAATAAAGTCGAGTATCCCATTTTAAGCTTAAGGTATACTTTATTAATCCCTCATAAGGGAATTAAATTCTCTGCATTTGGCCCTGACAGTGATCCTCTGTGGTACTGCACCCAGGCACCTATCTCTTTGCCACCAGGATTTTACCTGTTGTGCATGTTTTGGGTTGATGCGTGAAACCAGAGGAAACCCACACAGACACAGGAAGAACATGCAAACTCCACAGAGAAAGACCCGAGCGCCTTGGGAGTCGAACCTACTTTTAAAAGTCAATGTAGATTGGACCAGTGGCTTTGCTTCACGTTTTGTTTGGCAGAAGGAACGCTTATAATAATTCAGAAAATACCTATGCAACTGTAATCAATCAAACATAAAAGAAACACTGCCAATTTCAACTGTGAGTCATAATTCAGAAGTCCGCCACTCCTCTATCATGTGTAAAAGAGTAGCACATCCTCCTCGCTCCCGTCTTCTGTATGTCAGAGACTTTTACTGTGTGCTAATGCGTTTGTCTGCTTGGTTTGGATCGCTGCACCACCTCGCCTTTCTCTGGAGCATCTTGGACTCCAGCGATGTTACACAGCCCTTCAATCCTTAAAACAACAAATACCACTTTTTGATTGTGTGGGTTGGTTTTGTGCAGAACTTTCGTGCTTAGGACATGTCTTATCTCTCATTCATTTTCATCAAGTAGCTGTGTGGCGAGATATCTGCCAACGCATTTTTGTCTTGGTTGGAAAAGCGCTGCCAAAAATGCAAAGTAGCCAAAAACACTGATGTAATGTTAATTGATTGCATGCTGCAGCATTGCCTTCTAATTATCTTTTGTACAGTTTAGTGTCAAATAAAAAAAATAAATGCGAGGTGAAATGGCTAGATGCCTTTTCTGTAGTAAACAGCCACATACTACCTGGAGTGGTCGTTGTAGTAGAGTAGAGACAACCGAATCCAGGTGAGGTTTGTTTGACCTGCCTAGACTTTGCCTACTGTATTGTACAAAAAGTACCCATTCACCCAAAACAAAATTGCAACCCACTTGCATTTCAGACATTCTTTTGACTAGTGACCAATTTGTTTCATGATTGATTGTTAGACCTATAGCTTGGTGCCTACACAAACATGTACATCCGACTGACTAAAACGTTGTATAGAGCTAGTGGTCTAAAGTAAAACATGACTTCATCATGTTTGCGTTCCAGCGTCTGAAACATCTACTTACATGCTATAGCCAAAGTAAACAAAAGAGCTTTGGATGTGTAATGCCAGAATACTTTTCCTTTGTATTTAACGTCTTAAAATCTCAAATGTTTACATTAAGAGAACTAAGAATTTGACACACTCTAAAATAGGATTTAACGTTTGAAATATATTTTGTTACTTGTTAAAGATGAGTCATCACTACGTGTCCTCCTCATTTGACCCATCCTTCAATGCTGTTGGGGACACATACCTAGACATAGAACGTTCCCATGTGTTCATGTTTAAAGGTTGATTGAGGAAACTCACCCAGACACAGAACATGCAAACTCCACATAGAAAGGCTCCACCCGACCCAGGAAGTGTGAGTTCTGGCTGCCAGGGATTTCCAAACGGATCCTTAGCGGTCAATAGCCAGTCAACCAGTTACGTTAATGCGGTGCTTTTTAGCATTATATCTATTACCGCTACATTTGTTTATCATATGTCAGCCTTCTTATACCCTGATTTTTATTTTCTTTCTTGACAGTACGCATTGTTTACTTGACTTCTTAAATAGCGCTGAGCCCTCTGGGTGAGTTACAGTAGTGGCTGTTTATTGACTAAAAGCCCCATTTCCCACCCAGAAATGGCAGAGGCTAAAGAAAACACAAACTGCTGAGGTTTGACGTAAAGACCATCTCTCGCTTCAGAACTGACAAACTGTGCATTAGACAGAAAGTGTGTGACCCCATCTGCCCTCCAGAGCCCGCTGAAAACAACATGTAGTCATTTACAGGATGTTTGGAAGAATATCTAAGTATTCTTTGGCATGAAGAGTTAGCTCGGGTGCATGTTTTGAAAATGTAAAAGGAGGTATTTAAATCTGTTTAGCTCTCTCAAACCCTTTGGCACGTTGTTAATGTTTATATGCATTAAAGTCCATGTCCTTAATGTGGTGCTTTTTAGCTTTTTTTCCCCAAATGGGTCATTATAGAGCAAAATGCATTAGGTGAGTAAACACAGAGCAGCGGGACAGCAACAGAACTTAGAGGTCAACACAAATGTATATGAATAAACTCTCAGTCACAGTTTAAAGAGGTAACCTTTGTCGCTTACTTAGCTTGAGCAGGTAAAAGATCAGCGTTTCCCATCTCAGACAAGGAGCTAAATAATCCACCGTTTTTAATTTTCCACCAACGTCAAATCCAAGTTAAATTAAAAAAAAAAAGATTCTATTAGTCCATAAATACTGCAGTGTCTCAGGTTTGCTCAGTCTTTATGAGATGTATTCGTTATTATTGGAGTTTCAACTAACTTTTGGGTCTGGATCTATATTACATGTACATATATTTACAAAACTCCCCTAATGGCTACTAAAAAAACTACCATCACATCGTACCCGGAGTTGAATGCTCTATTGGTTTGGGGGGACACGTTGAAAAATCCTGCTGAGTTGTAACATCAGCTGAAGCCGTTTACAGGCTGTGCTTTTTCGCTGTCCACATAGTCACACATTTTCACTGTCTCTCGTGTTGACGCTCCAAATACCTGTTTGTAGAACCAGCATTCACAGAAGTCCTCAATCTGCCATCATCACCTGCATCTACCGGACACTGGAACACACTGTCCTCCTCCAAGAACAAAGGCTTTAGACTCACTACCTGCAGGACTCATGCTTGGCCAGGCGAGTGCATGTTTTTCTCTGTTTGGTGTTGACCTGCTTCACTGCGGGCTTCTTTTAAATGGACGACCACAGGACACCACGTAAGGGACAGTTTGTTGCAGGAGTAAACGTGGTTGCGTGCTGCTGTGTATTTTGTGGTTTGAGGAGGAAATGAAGTTCTTGTAAATTGCGACAATGATGTTTGGACAGTGATAAATCCTGCAGATGGTGGGTCTTGTTGGAACATACGCAGCTGAGCCAAGGATTCTGGCAAAATAGGTTAATCTAGAAGTACCTGTGTTTCATGAGCAAACCGTCAATGCAATTGGTATAATGATAACAGATAAATAAACACACATAAATAAACAAACATATTTAATTTGGTCAAAGTCAAAATAATGTGGGATTTTATACATGATCACTCTTTTAGAAGAATTGTTGATGATCTATTTGTGACATTGATTCCCTCTTCTCTTTCAAATCTCATTTTAACACTCCTCAGATTCTGGTTTATAGTATTTTAACTTGTAAGGACTTTGAGTCTTGATAGGCGCTATTCCATAAATAAATAAAATCATGAATCAAAAAAACATATAAATGCCCCCCCCCCCTCTTAACTGATAAAGTGATGGCTCTTGTCGTTTTCAATTCAATTCATTAATTTATCAAAAACCCTAACCGACATGAGATTTTGCACACACGTGGACGTTATGTTGTGAAAGCTTTTTTCAAAAACATGAGTTTTGGAGGTTTTTTAAAAGCTGTAGACTATTTGAGTGACCAATGGTAGCTCAGAATCAGACTCAGAAAAGGTTTATCGCCATTGCCAATGAACAGAATTCACAAATACAGGAACTTGCTCTGGTGATTCGGTGCTACATAAAACAATGAACAATGATAAAACAACCTGTATAAAGTCAAAGAGAAAAACAGTTTAAATCTGCTATAGGATAAAGTTGAATTTACAGATGTAGTGCAGAAAGTGAACAGTGCAGTGAGTGATTAAATTATAGTTCAATTGACAGTGTTTTGGAAGTGAAGAAATTGTTCGGACCTTAGCCTCCTGCCTGAGGGGAGTGGCCTCCTGCCTGAGGGGAGTGGCTCAAATAGTCCATGTCCAGGATAAGAAGGGTCGGCTCTGATCCCTCCCGTTCGTCCCAGAGCCCTGGAGACGTACAGGTCCTGCAGAGATGGTCATCAGTGGACAGGAAAACAAATGGGAACTTTGCTTCCGTAACCAGATGTGTGCATTGTGTATACAGTATGTGACGGAAATGGTTGACTGTTAAATGCTGGGTCAAAGGTTCAGTGAATGTTTGGTGGAATAGATTAAAACGTGGCCCCGCAGCAGTTACTTGATCTTAACCGTCTAAACTATGACTCAGACATTGATTGATTTATTGACTCATCGCTTCTGGCTTCATCCTGAACGTGTTTGAAGTCCAAATGCTTTTGTTTCGTTTCAGTTGTTGTTTTTGTCTGTTTATTGTACTGACAACTTCCACAACTGAAAAAAACAACTGTGCACTTAATATTATACCAACAACTTTACATATTAAACAAGTTAAAACTGGACTTTTTCCATATTATCGGAACTACCTGTCCACATGGTAACAATTTAAAAACTACTATTATTTTGTATTGAAAACTACATTCTATCGTTTTATATTTGTGGTATTGAAATCAGTATTGGGCATTTTCCTTTGTATTGAAAAGCAAGTCCAACAATTTAGTAACGTAACCAAGCCTGTCTGTTAAGTACTGCGATATCGATATTACTCTGATTGCACTTTTTGACACAATCATTTCAGTCAAATTAAAACAAATATGTTCATGCCTCAGTGTATTAGTCAAAAACTTAAGAGACAAAACCAAGACTAAATCAAAGCTAATTTAGACCTTGGTGTTATGAAGATGTGATTAGTTTGTTGCAATACTGATTATTGTGTTAGATACTTTAGCGCTTCTTGCAGGTCATTGATCTAACATATGATCTAATATCACGTATAATTGTGTAAAATAGGGTTGTCACGATACTAAAATGTACTGTATTTTGATACTATGGTAGAGGCTTGATTCCTAATACCAATCTACACACCAAATCATAATAAAAAATATTCTTTTTATACACAATATAATACTTTTATGTTACCACAAAGTCTTATTTTAGTCTGATAAAGCTAAATATCCTTTTTTTTCAGTTTTGATTCTTTTTCAAATGACTCTGGTTTCGACATTAGTTTAGTCTTGATTAGTGTCTGATTTTTGACACTAAAGTGAGATGTTCTTGGCTTATGCCCACAGGTACGCCATCTTGTGTGGGATCATGGCCGAGTACGACACAATACAGAACAAAATAAAGAACGGATACATATTCAAGGTGAGTTTTTATACAGGCCTGTATCTCAATCTATTTCTGTCCAGCAATACATGTATTTGTTTATTCTTTGCTGAAAACTGATGTATCCTAAGAAAGCATTGTTGTTAGTTTTTAATGGACAAACTACCCCAATTTGTAAATATTTTCCCTTAATCCCTGATTTTAAACCTGCTGAGTTGAATAAAGTGCACACTTACGTAAACCCTTTGAAATCACTTGTTGCATAATCGGAGCGTGGGACAGCAGCACGTAGCTTTCTTATCTCCTGTCAGCGGGTTCTCCCACACGCGGCGTACCTGTATGTGTCCTGATGAGAGAGGGGAACGAGAGAGAGGGGAGGAAGGCAAGAGGAGGAAGAGGGAGAAAGACGAGGGAAATAGGCTAAAGAGAGGGCCGATTAAGGCTGGGCCATCTGTTGATAAAATCGTAAACCTGATCCTGAACCCTGTGATGTGATCTGTTTGATTTGGTGTTTCTGTTCAATTCAGCTCTGCGCTCAAACACTGACACTTTTCTCAGTCCTTTCTTCCTATTGCTCATCCGTCAGACAACCATCTCATCTTATATCTCATTTAGTAATTGAATAATGGATCCGCTGCAGTTTGCATACCGGCCTGGCATCGGAGTGGAGGACGCAGTCATCGCCCTGCTGCACCGCTCTCTCTCTCACCTGGAGAAGCCTGGTAGCACTGTGAGGATTCTGTTGTTGTTTTTTTTTAATCTCTCCAGTGCCTTCAACATCATCCAGCCGCTGCTCTTGAGGGACAAGCTGGAGACGGCTGGTGTGGATTACGACCTGGCAGAGTGGATCCTGGACTACCTCACAGACCGACCCCAGTTTGTGAGAGCCCGGAACTGTGTGTCTGACACCAGAGCACTGTCCTCACGCCCTTTCTCTTCACCCTCTACACTGCAGACTTCAGACATGACACGGGCAGCTGTGTCCTGCAGAAGTTCTCTGACGACTCTGCCATCATTGGATTCATCACGGACGACGATGATGCAGAGCACAGAGGACTGGAACAGGACTTTGTGGACTGGTGTCAGCGGAACCACCTCCTCATCAACGCAGGGAAGACCAAGGAGATGGTGGTGGACTTCCACAGACGTCACCCCACTGCCCCCTCACCAGTGAACATCCAGGGACGGGACATTGAGAGAGTGGACTCATACAAGTACCTGGTGTTCATCTGAACCACAAACTGGACTGGACTCACAACACAGACGCACTGTACAGGAAGAGCCAGAGTCGGCTCTACCTCCTGAGGAGACTCAGGTCTTCAGGAGTGACAGGGCCACTCCTGAAGACCTTCTACGACTCTGTGGTGGCATCAGCCCTCCTGTACGGTGTGGCCTGCAGGAGCAGCAGCATCACAGAGAGGGAGAGGAAGAGGCTGGACAGAGTCATCAAGAAGTCCAGCTCAGTCCTGGGCTGTGCTCTGGACTCGGTGCAGGAGGTGGGGGACAGGAGGGTCCTGGCTAGATTCACATCTATGCTGGACCATGAGTGTCACCCCCTGCAGGACACTCTCTCCGCTCTGGAGAGCAGCTTCAGTGAGAGACTGATCCACCCTCGCTGTGTGAAGG
>NW_027316500.1:7621072-7891072 GCF_026437365.1 Eucyclogobius newberryi | reverse complement strand
AAAGAGACATCAAAAAGAAAATTAAAAATGTTACTTTCGTTTATTTTAATTGCCATTTGCAGTTTAAAAAAAAACACACAAAACAGACATCATAAACAACCACATAAACAAACAATGGACATAAGTTGCAGTTGCAGTTTGGATGTGATTTTCCACTCAGGACTCAGTGGGAAAGTGATCTGTAATATATACCTTCCGAGCACTGTGCTTTGTATTGATTTAAGGGGAAACTCTGCTGCGTACTTTCATTTCAAAACATGACCTAGTGCTTCGGTGCGGGCGGATTGTTCGTTTGACACCGGATCGCGGCGCAGTCCTTGCCTTGACTCTGTTGACACATTTGTTTTGTTTTCAGGTGGCTCAGTTGTCGTGGCTGGAGAGAAAAGTGGCTGCCACGTTATTCGGCGAGCCCCCCAGTGCCACCGTGGAGGACGCGCTCGGGAACTTCTTAAAGGTGCATGCCGTTTGTTACAGCTGGATCAAAATGAAAAATATAGAACTTTTGATTCTTTTTTAATGCATCCATCCTCATAATATAGTCTCTGTACCAGTTTTGAATCAGTTTAGCTCATACTTTTGCACTTCTACTACGATTAGTACTTCGACTAAGAGTGCTGTAGCAGAGGTAGCGTTTGCGTGATTCTATTTTTTCATTTTAATGTATTGTTTCTATCATTTATTACCAGAATAATCAAATAATAAAACCAATCAAAGCAACAGCATGAGTCCATGATCAGATGTTGGCAGAAGTTATTCAGAGTTTATCGTGCCAACTTCGATCTTCAAAAGCAAAACAAAAAGCAATAATACACCAAACATAACCAAAAGTATTCAGATTTTACACAGTATCCTTATTACTGTTACTCCATTACCACATGTCTATAAATATCCACTAAAATAAAGGTCAATTCAAATGTTTTTGCTGAATTGCGACTAATGTTCTCTTATTATTGAGCTGCTGCAACAAAGTCACTGATTATTTACACAGGAGATTGCAATGTAAATTATATTGCAAGTCTTTATATAATAATTATAAGTCTAACCACTCTGCCCCTACTTTCCAGTTAATGCATACTTTATTTTCGACAACATATTACTATTTTGTCTTTGTACTTTGCATTGCAACATTAAATTGTCCTCATTGGAAATAAAGGTTTTCTAAATTCTATTCAAAGTATATTTTAATGTTCTAGTCAAACACTATGATCTCAACAATATTTATACATTTATAAACGCAGGTTCGCCACATGAAAAGCCGCGCTGCGCCATCATTAACATAACTTCAAAGCGCAGCAAGATTAAAAAGCACTCCACGCTAATTGCTCATCGCGCCGGGGGAACTTTCCAAAATGTCCTTTTGCTCCGAACGACTTCTAAAACTTCACGGGAGCTGTTTTAATCGTGACACATTTCTCTGTTTATGAGGCACGCTCCGCTTCACTCGCGTCATGTTTGTCTAGGGCTTCTTTTTTTCTCGATTGCAACATGCCTCCAGGTCGCTTCTGTACCTGCAGCGGTTGTCTTAGGCCAAACCCACAGCATTTAAAACGACTTAATCTGCGCGTTCCCACATTTCATCTGTTTATATAGCACCGATCTGAACCCTGCTGCTCCCAGCCAAGATTTCCCCAGCTCCAGTCTCGTGCTTATGCTCTCCACGGTTGATTTAAGTGGACCGCGTCGAGACTTGCACGTCGTGACCCAAAGCAGTGGCTGTCTGTTTAACTCTGCCAACACTTGTTAGTAATAACCTGTTGGCAATGTTTTTCAGGCTGAAGAAATCCAGCCGGGATATTCCAAGCTCAACTATGTTTATCTCGCAAAGGTCAGTTTTGAGTTTGAAGCGGCAAGAACAGCACGAAACACCCAATCACGTAACGCAAACGGTGTCCAATGTTTGCGCAAATTAACAATAAATTGGTGTTAAAACTATTGATTGGTCAAGTTTATGACATTTGAATTCAAAATCTTGCATACGGTTCCTTTAGACTTGATGGTAGAGTTTGCCTGTTTATCAGATTGCATATTTGTTGTCCTGGTTTATGGTTCGTATCGCTGTATTTACTGGGTCTGTTCACATGAAACAAAAACTGGCACGAAGCTCGACGTCCTCTCTGTCGGCGCACGTAAACAAAAGTGAAATGATTGTTTTCACATTTGCCAAAGGCGTGATTGATGTCAGTTGAAAGCTGTAAGATCAACATGACAAGTTTGTGAAGCCGAAGCCTGACAAATGATGATAAGTTTCAATATTTGTGGCTCATAAGTTTGGATATTTCTCTCAAAAAATAGCGTTATTTCAGTGCAACTTGTTCAAATAGTTTGTCTCCTGGTGTACATAGTGTTTGCGTTAGAATAACTTGAATAACTTGTACTGACGTTTAAAGTACAACAAACATTACTACATCAAAGAACACCATCGCTTTTAACACTTTTTATTGATCCACATTAAACATAGCTCACGCATTACAATGTTCTAACAAAGGGTGAAAAAGAATGTGTAATAAAAACTGTACTTAAAAAAGTAACAAAGATGGCAAAGACCTGTTCAAACTTCTGTCATGGAGGCGACAGTTTTGCAGGGTTGAAATGTCCTTTAAAAAATTGTATTTGAGACTCACATAAAGTACAATTTGTGGTAAAGTGTGTGATTTATCTGTAATTAAAATGAAAAACTACTGTGCGTTCAGCATTTCTGTTACTGTTGATTGATTGAATGATGTTGTCTTCATCAAAAATGCCAAGTGTCTGACATAATCGACTAATAAATAAACAAATAAGGTAAAATACAGAAGTAAATGTGTTTAAACCAGGCTCTGATGTCACTCACATGTGTCTGAGGGGTTTTCATTCACTGAAACCGCCTTGAAATGTCATTATTGTGTGATATTCTGAGGTTAATCCCAGTTTATCTATTGAAATCACATGTTCTGCTCCACTTTTGCCTCCATTATGCCTCCATAAGTCACACTGGACTATAAGTCGCACCAGCCCAAAAATGCATAATAGAGAAGAAAAAACATATATAAGTCGCACTGGAGTATGAAATGCGTGTGAAAATAACAAATAATATCACATATAAGTCGCTCCAGAGTATAAGTATATAAGTATAAGTCGCACCCCGGCCAAAACGATGAAAAAAGTTATTATTAAAAAATTTATAGTCCGGAAAATACGGTAAATAAGAAATAAAGAAGTGGATCCGGGAAATACAGTATTGATTTGGCTGTAAAAACTGAACCGTATTCTGCACCAAATTGATTGAGAGTTTGATTTTTATTCAGTCACAAAGTTTTGGTGCTGATCGTGGTCTGCGCTGGGGCCGTGCTGTTGTTGTTGTTGTTGACACGTGCTGCTGTTGTTGTTGTTGTTGACACGTGCTGCTGTTGTTGTTGTTGTTGACACGTGCTGTTGTGCTCGACAGTGTTACAGAGACCTGGGGCAGAAGGAGCAGGCTCGGAGGATGTGCCACGCTGCAAACTCGGCACAAGCACAAATAAAAGAGGTACAGTCGAGCGCTCCAGGCTCAAGCTCGTGTTTTTCCTCCGTGACCCGGGGTTAATGTAACAATCCGTTATTAATCTCTGACTTTAAAGGTGTAAGCGCTGCAAACAAAGGGAACCGCATGGCAGCCGCACTCACTCAACACCACACATTTACTTATTTATCAGACAGAATGAGAGAGAAGCACCAAAAAGAACTATATATAACAATAAAGATAATTAACCAGAGCATTTTAGTGAGACAGACTGGAAAGTTCTATTGATAACTACAAAAACATATTAGCATATCCATATGTTATTGATATTTTATAACATTAACATATAAACTTATGGTCATTATCTCATTACGTTCTTAAATTCTTACATTCTTAAATAAAATGCATGATAAGGTTTGGCTTTGATAATAAAAAGTGACCGTCAAGTTTGATCCTTTGTATTTTAAAATCACATGTCACTTATATTCACCTCATACTAATTATTGATGTCTGTCAAATAAACAAGATGGTTTTGTTTTTATGGCACAAATTATGACATAAAAGTTACCAGTGAAAGCACAGGGTGAAGTGTTGGCAAAGCCCAATGACAGACCAGACTTTTTCATTTAATCTTAAGCCTTTCTAAATATAAATAGTAGAAGATTTCTGCTTTTAGGATTTTCAATGTTTTCACCACAAAAATGTAATGATCTGTGTCGCCCTTTACAAATAGAACCTAACAATATGACTTAAATCAACATGTGTTTGAGAAGGAATATTATTTCTGACATTATTCATTTGAGATACTGCTGCTTCTGTGGTGTTTTGTACAATGCCAAAAACTATCTCTTTAGCGCTTTTTGAAACTGAATCACATCCAAGACTTTGGCCTTTCATTTAAAACAAAAATAGAGAATTGTGTCTGACTTTACTCATATTCACCCCATAAATCATAGATAAAGAATGAACACAAACGGATTAAAACACATGGTGTGTGTTTCCTTCCAGGATTTGGAGGCGCAGAAGGAGCTGGACGTCCTGATCCCGGCTTTGGGAGTTTGACAGAGCCTTGGCCTGGTCTCATATTTGAGTCTGAGGATATAAAAGGTGTTTAAAGGGATTATTCCACTCCGTGAGTGTCCAGGAGCCGGCGGCTTTAACTTGGTGCAGCAGAAAAGTGCTCTGAACCGTCCTGACTTTCTGATCGGAAGAATCACAAATCAACGTTCTGATTGTTCTCATTACGTTCTGTGTGTTATTTTAGTGCAAATGTGGCTCTTTCCGTGTAAAAACGTGTTCAAAATAATGTTTTGAATGTAAAGGTCTGGGGAGTGAATATTGCTTTGCCTCAAATGTTCCAGAGTGTGGCATTAACCTTTTTATGTCTGGCATATTTTGAATCACTGGTGTTTTAACTGTGGGATCGCCTCGCCACAGATCTGACCTGTAACTTGGCTAGGTGGTGTTTCTCGCTTGTGTCCACGCAGGTAGATCAGTGTAATGCCGTACTGCGGAACATTTCAGGCCAAAGCTACGGCGCAGGAGCTGAGCCGACGAGCAGATGGTGGATTGTTCACCAGAGAAGACGACATAGTCACCTTTAAATACATGAATCAGCAGAAAAATGATGGAACTGACTGAAAAATTGAATTGTATTATTTGTTGTGAATTTGGTGAACATTTCTTCTTTTTTTATATGTTGAGAGAATTATCCAATTATCAATCAATATAAAAATTAGACCAATATGTGAGTTATTAAAGTGTTTAGAGTAAAAGAAAAACAAATTAATTTGTTTGGATCAGTGTAAAACTCAATTAATAATTAAAATGTTGACTATGGACATGTCTTAACTAAACCTGTCAGATAACGCTTACTTTAATCCCATTTTACATAAATTACAACTTTGTTTTTTTGTTCTTTTTATACAAAGTGTGATTTCATGGTGCTTCGCTTGAACTTTTTTCCTTTTAAGACTTTTTGAAGAGTCATTTTTTTATCTTTTTTGGATTGAGATACAATCAACTGCTGCTTTTCCTTTTAGTTTACAGACAAATATGAGGTACACTAAAGACGATTCATAGATTTTAACTATGTTCCTGTTGTAATCATGTACATTCCTTTATTATTTATTTTCATTTGGGACGACGCATGAGAGGTTTTAAGTGCATATCTAATGTCAGAACTCATTGTAAAAGCATATATATAAAGAATTATCATGTCACTTTGCATATTTTTGTACATGTGCAATGAAAGTTATGCCAATTGTAAACATCCAGAAATAGTTACAGCTCAAAAATGTTAACGTCATTTAACAAAATCATCATGTGAAACAAATAAAGAGTTTATAAATAGTGATTTTGTTAAGTAATGGTTCATGGAAAGAGATTAAGACATTTAGTATTGTATTTTATGTTCTTTGTTTATTCAAGAGGAGGTTGTGATATACATTTTGGATGACAACATAAATAATCTATAAATAATAAATACTTTACCACGAATTATACTTTAAATATACAGTTTTGATCCTAGAAAGTAGTATTTTCTGATCCTTCTTAAAAGAGGAACACAGTAATCAAATCATCAAATCAAATCAATTTATTTTTGTAAGGCCCAAAATCACAACAACAGTTGCCTCTGAGGGCCACAGGGAGAAATGAATCAACAATGTCTGTGGTGGCGATGGAGTCAGACAATGTCTGTGGTGGCGAGGGACGATGTCCCAGGGTCCTCTGTCCTTAGACTCTCCTTCTCGGCCAGGAAAAACTACAAAAAAACCTCTTTGGGAAAAAAGCGTAGAAACCTGGAGGAGTTCCAGTGAAGGAGAGATCCGACTCTCACAGACGGACAGACGGACACGAGGGAGACTGGAGCTGGACCCACTCTTCAGGCAGAAGAGGGACCGACTGAGGCGAGCTGGACCCACTCTTCAGGCAGATGAGGGACCGACTGAGGCGAGCTGGACCCACTCTTCAGGCAGATGAGGGACCGTCTGAGTCGAGCTGGACCCACTCTTCAGGCAGATGAGGGACCGACTGAGGTGAGCTGGACCCACTCTTCAGGCAGATGAGGGACCGACTGAGGCGAACTGGACCCACTCTTCAGGCAGATGAGGGACCGTCTGAGTCGAGCTGGACCCACTCTTCAAGCAGATGAGGGACCGTCTCATTTAGTAACTGCATTTTTACTCTGGATTTAAAATATATATGATCTCTGGCAACTACTACTACTACTTCTTTGCTTGAACAATAACAAAAAGACAATCTACTAAAGATTTTGAAGCTCACATATAATGCAGTATCGACTCTTTTGAGCCTTTAATCATGTAATAAAAGAGCACAAACGACACTAAATACAACTCCAGCTTTGTTTTTGATGAAGGTCAGGGTCCGAGCTCCGTAAGTCTCTATGAATAATCGCCCAACTCGTTCTGAGCATTTCCGCGGCCATATTGTGTTCATTAAGATCGTGTGCTTGTTTTAGCGTCTCGGGGGAAGCTAGCTTTTGCTCATTTCCCCATGGCAATTCCCCCTGCTGCCAGTAGATGGAGGGCTAACACCAAATCCTGACGATGGAAAGTAATCTGTGGTTGTTGAACATGAGATGCAACAGTAAATATACTCAAAAGCATGTTTAAATCCTAATCAAATACAAATAATGCAGAGTATGCGTCTTTTAGTTCATCTTACTCACTAAATCCACTTAAACTAGATGAATAAGTGCCTGGTAAACACCTTTGTGAACCATTACGACAACATTACTGTATGCCATTACTTGTAAACTGATGATTAGCACAAATGGAATCTCTCATTAAACCTGTACAATGGTAATACATGTCATGTCTCTGTGTAATGTTTGCAGGCTGATTCCGTCCTCAGGAATCTGAAAACAAGTCGGCGTGTGTCCCACATTTGATGAATCCAATCTTCAGCTCGTGCCAGCGGAGGATTCAAAGGTGGATGTGATTCAAGCCGCTCGTCTGGTCATGTCTCCACTCTTGTGTTTTCCACGGGCTCAATGCAAACCCGTGGATATACACAGCTGTTTGTTTGCGCAGACATTTAGCTCACCTTTTCCTAGAAGCGCATGTGTTTTAATGGGCGCTCACAGCTGCAGACTCCAGCTGTTCGGAACCAGGGACATTCTGAGACGTGATCGTGTTTTGTCGGATGCCGGACGAGGTGTTTGTTACAGGGATGAATGTTCTCATCTCGGTTTAGTGAAAAAAAAAAGAGTTTGCGTGTCCAATCCCGGTCCCATGTTACACACAATTAAGACGGCGAGAATTATTTTACACAGAAAGAAATATGTAGGCACAAAACAACATACATCGGCAGACTTTTCCCTAATGTTCACAATCAACCACACATAGTTGCACAAAGAAGATTCCTTTTTGTGTTTTATAATGGTATAAAATATGTAGTTTTCTTCATCATTTGCTGATCTAACTGCTGTTTTTTCAAATGCTGTCGTTTCTAGGGCTTGTGTGAACCAGTCTGCGTATTATTTAGTATTATTATAGTTTTAGTTATACAGTAGAGCAATACAAATGTCTTTATTCTTTACTGAAATATGACTGAAGAACCCCTGTCTGTGGTGTCATTGGAAAGTCGATATAAATATATGGCTTCCTTAGTTATTTTAAGCCATAAATTGTTTTCTCCCACATCGCGTGCATTAGAGTTCCCTCAGCTGAATGACACATTATTATTTTTGAATTGGCTCAGCTTGATCAACTCAAAACACATGTAAAACACCTTTTCATCACAGATCTATATGTATCATGCCACATTAAAAGTGTTTTTATAAGTTATCTGATTTGTATTATTTACTTCTGTGCCTACTTTGTGTTGCAACACTAGAATTCCCCCATTGTGGGACAAATAAAGGCTTATCTTATCTTGTTAATGTGTCACAGAGCAACTTGTGAGACACATAAAGCTCAGCTCTTTTGGCTTCAGAAAACACTCCATAGAAACAGCTGTGTGCTTTCTTTGGGAAAAATGTAAACTGAATAATGATAGTGTTGTTGGAGAAGTGCTCTTTGACTTTCAGAAACCTTTTGATACGGTCAAATTTTACTCAAAAAATTGTCATATTCATATTCGAGCAGCTCCAGAACTGACGTGTGCGTGATCCTGGTTTCAGAGAGTGGTTTCTTAACGTGTCTAAAACAGTCAGTATATTTTAACCCTCTTGGTCTAATAAACAGTTAGTGAATTCTAACACCTGTAGGAGTCAGTCTAAAGATCAAACTTAACTTCAAACGAGAGAAAAAAGTGGGAAACAAAATCAAATTCAATCCAATTTCAAGTATATAAGAGACAATATAAAAACAAAAGCATGTGCACTGTATTTGAACGCAATGATTGTCTCATATGACTTTGTGACAAGCCGGGCGTCAGCATAAAAGACCACTCTGAACCTGTCGAAAGGGTCTTCAAACAAGCCCTTTAAACTCTAGATAGAATAATAAAGACTCACCATTACTGTATCACTCTGAAAAAGTACAATAACATGACCAAACTTGCAGACTCTGCTCTTGTGTACAAAATACTGCACGGACTTTGCCCACGCGCCCCGCTTGAGGATTTATTTTATTCATTTTTTAAGTCACACACAAAATCTTACAAGAGGCGACAGTATAATTCCATCTAGAAAAATCGCCTTTGGACTTTCAAACCTGGAACACACTCCAAACAACTCAAGTCACGGCAATAAGACAACCAAAACTGTGCTCACTACTGCACATAAACTGGTAATATGCGCCTGCACTTTTGCCAGTCGCACAATAGTTCTGTGTATTGACTTGTGGAGCAGAATTTGTAATGTATTTGCTCATGTTTGCAGCGTTTGTGCTGCAGATGAGACGTCGTATGAGTCAGTGAGATAGTTAGAGTTAGTTACTGCATCGTGTCCGTTTGTCATGTTTTTAAGAATACTGTCATCTACTATAATCCTGCATATTTACATTTACATTACATTTTTTGTTGCATTTTCTTGTTATTGTCCCTTTATTAAATTAATACTAATAAAATCATGAAGACAGCTGCATTATTAAAAAGCCTATGCATTTTATTCATACATATTCTCTGTCAAGAAGCATTCAGTCACCATATTTCAACTTTTATTTAGCTAAAAATGTATTGAAAAGGTTTCAATGTAAAACAGTAATAATTGTTAGTTCAGCGTCTTTGGGTCACTGAAAAGCGCTATATAAATAAAAGTTATTATTATTATTATTATTTAGTTGCAGCCTTAAGGAACATAATGTGATTTTAATGGAGAAAATGGGATTAACCTCATTTTATCTACGGATTTATTACATGCTTTACCACAAATGTTTTTTTTTTTTGAGTTTTTTTGATCCTTTGTAATAGAAAATCAAACTAACTGACATTTCTGTTTAAAGACTAAGTGTCATTAGTACGTAAATCTACTGTCAGTCCATGTACGGCTATGTGACATTTCCATACCTCATTATTAATCCCTCGTGGATGAACCACTCTAAACTAAACTGTTGATGTTTTTATTTGTCTCTTCCTCGCAGTGTGGACTGGATCTGATGCTGATGTCTGCACTCGATGCCCTGGATCGAGGAGGCGGAGGTGATTTCAGGATTCTTCTTTTGTCACAAGCGCTCGGCCCATTGTGAGCGGTCAATTATGTTCTCCATATCCATGTATCCGCTTGCACTCGCTGTTGTTAGACTTCTATAAAGCCAAGTCTGTTTTCGGTTCATATGAAATACACTGTTACATATGAACATTTGCATATTTATTTACATACGAGCATTTACTTAACCTGATGAAATCCTGCTGAGGGAACGCCTGACTGACAGAAACTCATGTGCGGTTTTCACAAAAGACATTGTTTTGATTCTAAAACATGAGACGCAAAAGTAAATAGATAATGTTTAAAGGACAAGAAATATACCAAATAATAATGCGGAGAATGTGTATTTTAAAAGGTTCTAAAGTCCTGTCCATGCAACTTCTGCAGTTTTATAGAACTTTAAGGAAATGTATAATGATATCAAGTCCTACTATTGATATAAAAATGTATATTTCACGTAGAAGTAAAATTTCATGGTGACAATGCATCTGTGTTTATAATGGTAGAAATATTACAAAGAATCTGGCTCGACTCCGTTTAAAAACCGTTTTGCATTTCCAAGTCATCACATTAGAAACACTATTCAAACACAAAACATGTGTCATTCATCTTCATATTCATGTGCAATACTGCCATATTCATGTGCAATACTGTCATTCATGTACAATACTGTCATATTCATGTACAATACTGTCATTCATGTGCAATACTGTCATTCATGTACAATACTGTCATTCATGTACAATACTGTCATTCATGTGCAACACTGTCATTCATGTACAATACTGTCATATTCATGTGCAACACTGTCATTCATGTGCAATACTGTCATTCATGTGCAATACTGTCATTCATGTGCAATACTGTCATATTCATGTGCAACACTGTCATTCATGTACAATACTGTCATTCATGTACAATACTGTCATTTATGTACAATACTGTCATATTCATGTGCAACACTGTCATTCATGTGCAATACTGTCATTCATGTACAATACTGTCATATTCATGTGCAATACTGTCATTCATGTACAATACTGTCATTCATGTGCAATACTGTCATTCATGTGCAATACTGTCATATTCATGTGCAACACTGTCATTCATGTGCAACACTGTCATTCATGTACAATACTGTGTCATTCATGTGCAATACTGTCATTCATGTACAATACTGTGTCATTCATGTACAATACTGTCATTCATGTACAATACTGTCATATTCATGTACAATTGTGTCATATTCATGTACAATACTGTCATATTCATGTGCAATACTGTCATATTCATGTGCAATACTGTCATTCATGTACAATACTGTCATTCGTGTGCAATACTGTCATTCATCGTGTACAATACTGTCATCCATGTGCAATACTGTCATTCATGTACAATACTGTCATTCATGTGCAATACTGTCATTCATGTACAATACTGCTATTCATGTGCAATACTGTCATTCATGTGCAATACTGTCATTCATGTACTATACTGTCATTCATGTACGATACTGTCATTCATGTACAATACTGTCATTCATGTACAATACTGTCATTCATGTGCAACACTGTCATTCATGTACAATACTGTCATTCATGTGCAATACTGTCATTCATGTACAATACTGTCATTCATGTACAATACTGTCATTCATGTGCAATACTGTCATCATGTACAATACTGTCATTCATGTACCATACTGTCATTCATGTACAATACTGTCATTCATGTGCAATACTGTCATTCATGTGCAATATTGTCATTCATGTACAATACTGTCATTCATGTGCAATACTGTCATCATGTACAATACTGTCATTCATGTACAATACTGTCATTCATGTGCAATACTGTCATTCATGTGCAATACTGTCATATTCATGTGCAACGCTGTCATTCATGTACAATACTGTGTCATTCATGTGCAATACTGTCATTCATGTACAATACTGTGTCATTCATGTACAATACTGTCATACTCATGTACAATAGTGTCATATTCATGTACAATAGTGTCATATTCATGTGCAATACTGTCATATTCATGTGCAATACTGTCATTAATGTACAATACTCTCATTCGTGTGCAATACTGTCATTCATCATGTACAATACTGTCATCAATGTGCAATACTGCCATATTCATGTGCAATACTGTCATTCATGTACAATACTGTCATATTCATGTACAATACTGTCATTCATGTGCAATACTGTCATTCATGTACAATACTGTCATTCATGTACAATACTGTCATTCATGTGCAACACTGTCATTCATGTACAATACTGTCATATTCATGTGCAACACTGTCATTCATGTGCAATACTGTCATTCATGTGCAATACTGTCATTCATGTGCAATACTGTCATATTCATGTGCAACACTGTCATTCATGTACAATACTGTCATTCATGTACAATACTGTCATTCATGTACAATACTGTCATATTCATGTGCAACACTGTCATTCATGTGCAATACTGTCATTCATGTACAATACTGTCATATTCATGTGCAATACTGTCATTCATGTACAATACTGTCATTCATGTGCAATACTGTCATTAATGTGCAATACTGTCATATTCATGTGCAACACTGTCATTCATGTGCAACACTGTCATTCATGTACAATACTGTGTCATTCATGTGCAATACTGTCATTCATGTACAATACTGTGTCATTCATGTACAATACTGTCATTCATGTACAATACTGTCATATTCATGTACAATTGTGTCATATTCATGTACAATACTGTCATATTCATGTGCAATACTGTCATATTCATGTGCAATACTGTCATTCATGTACAATACTGTCATTCGTGTGCAATACTGTCATTCATCGTGTACAATACTGTCATCCATGTGCAATACTGTCATTCATGTACAATACTGTCATTCATGTGCAATACTGTCATTCATGTACAATACTGCTATTCATGTGCAATACTGTCATTCATGTGCAATACTGTCATTCATGTACTATACTGTCATTCATGTACGATACTGTCATTCATGTACAATACTGTCATTCATGTACAATACTGCCATTCATGTGCAACACTGTCATTCATGTACAATACTGTCATTCATGTGCAATACTGTCATTCATGTACAATACTGTCATTCATGTACAATACTGTCATTCATGTGCAATACTGTCATCATGTACAATACTGTCATTCATGTACCATACTGTCATTCATGTACAATACTGTCATTCATGTGCAATACTGTCATTCATGTGCAATATTGTCATTCATGTACAATACTGTCATTCATGTGCAATACTGTCATCATGTACAATACTGTCATTCATGTACAATACTGTCATTCATGTGCAATACTGTCATTCATGTGCAATACTGTCATATTCATGTGCAACGCTGTCATTCATGTACAATACTGTGTCATTCATGTGCAATACTGTCATTCATGTACAATACTGTGTCATTCATGTACAATACTGTCATACTCATGTACAATAGTGTCATATTCATGTACAATAGTGTCATATTCATGTGCAATACTGTCATATTCATGTGCAATACTGTCATTAATGTACAATACTCTCATTCGTGTGCAATACTGTCATTCATCATGTACAATACTGTCATCAATGTGCAATACTGTCATTCATGTACAATACTGTCATTCATGTGCAATACTGTCATTCATGTACAATACTGCTATTCATGTGCAATACTGTCATTCATGTACAATACTGTCATTCATGTACTATACTGTCATTCATGTGCAATACTGTCATTCATGTACAATACTGTCATTCATGTGCAATACTGTCATTCATGTACAATACTGTCATTCATGTACAATACTGTCATTCATGTGCAATACTGTCATTCATGTACAATACTGTCATTCATGTGCAATACTGTCATTCATGTACAATACTGTCATTAATGTGCAATACTGTCATCATGTACAATACTGTCATTCATGTACTATACTGTCATTCATGTACAATACTGTCATTCATGTGCAATACTGTCATTCATGTACAATACTGTCATTCATGTGCAATACTGTCATTCATGTACAATACTGTCATTCATGTACAATACTGTCATTCATGTGCAATACTGTCATTCATGTGCAATACTGTCATATTCATGTGCAACGCTGTCATTCATGTACAATACTGTGTCATTCATGTGCAATACTGTCATTCATGTACAATACTGTGTCATTCATGTACAATACTGTCATACTCATGTACAATAGTGTCATATTCATGTACAATAGTGTCATATTCATGTGCAATACTGTCATATTCATGTGCAATACTGTCATTAATGTACAATACTTTCATTCGTGTGCAATACTGTCATTCATCATGTACAATACTGTCATCAATGTGCAATACTGCCATATTCATGTGCAATACTGTCATTCATGTACAATACTGTCATATTCATGTACAATACTGTCATTCATGTGCAATACTGTCATTCATGTACAATACTGTCATTCATGTACAATACTGTCATTCATGTGCAACACTGTCATTCATGTACAATACTGTCATATTCATGTGCAACACTGTCATTCATGTGCAATACTGTCATTCATGTGCAATACTGTCATTCATGTGCAATACTGTCATATTCATGTGCAACACTGTCATTCATGTACAATACTGTCATTCATGTACAATACTGTCATTCATGTACAATACTGTCATATTCATGTGCAACACTGTCATTCATGTGCAATACTGTCATTCATGTACAATACTGTCATATTCATGTGCAATACTGTCATTCATGTACAATACTGTCATTCATGTGCAATACTGTCATTCATGTGCAATACTGTCATATTCATGTGCAACACTGTCATTCATGTGCAACACTGTCATTCATGTACAATACTGTGTCATTCATGTGCAATACTGTCATTCATGTACAATACTGTGTCATTCATGTACAATACTGTCATTCATGTACAATACTGTCATATTCATGTACAATTGTGTCATATTCATGTACAATACTGTCATATTCATGTGCAATACTGTCATATTCATGTGCAATACTGTCATTCATGTACAATACTGTCATTCGTGTGCAATACTGTCATTCATCGTGTACAATACTGTCATCCATGTGCAATACTGTCATTCATGTACAATACTGTCATTCATGTGCAATACTGTCATTCATGTACAATACTGCTATTCATGTGCAATACTGTCATTCATGTGCAATACTGTCATTCATGTACTATACTGTCATTCATGTACGATACTGTCATTCATGTACAATACTGTCATTCATGTACAATACTGCCATTCATGTGCAACACTGTCATTCATGTACAATACTGTCATTCATGTGCAATACTGTCATTCATGTACAATACTGTCATTCATGTACAATACTGTCATTCATGTGCAATACTGTCATCATGTACAATACTGTCATTCATGTACCATACTGTCATTCATGTACAATACTGTCATTCATGTGCAATACTGTCATTCATGTGCAATATTGTCATTCATGTACAATACTGTCATTCATGTGCAATACTGTCATCATGTACAATACTGTCATTCATGTACAATACTGTCATTCATGTGCAATACTGTCATTCATGTGCAATACTGTCATATTCATGTGCAACGCTGTCATTCATGTACAATACTGTGTCATTCATGTGCAATACTGTCATTCATGTACAATACTGTGTCATTCATGTACAATACTGTCATACTCATGTACAATAGTGTCATATTCATGTACAATAGTGTCATATTCATGTGCAATACTGTCATATTCATGTGCAATACTGTCATTAATGTACAATACTCTCATTCGTGTGCAATACTGTCATTCATCATGTACAATACTGTCATCAATGTGCAATACTGTCATTCATGTACAATACTGTCATTCATGTGCAATACTGTCATTCATGTACAATACTGCTATTCATGTGCAATACTGTCATTCATGTACAATACTGTCATTCATGTGCAATACTGTCATTCATGTACAATACTGTCATTAATGTGCAATACTGTCATCATGTACAATACTGTCATTCATGTACTATACTGTCATTCATGTACAATACTGTCATTCATGTGCAATACTGTCATTCATGTACAATACTGTCATTCATGTGCAATACTGTCATTCATGTACAATACTGTCATTCATGTACAATACTGTCATTCATGTGCAATACTGTCATCATGTACAATACTGTCATTCATGTACAATACTGTCATTCATGTGCAATACTGTCATTCATGTGCAATACTGTCATATTCATGTGCAACGCTGTCATTCATGTACAATACTGTGTCATTCATGTGCAATACTGTCATTCATGTACAATACTGTGTCATTCATGTACAATACTGTCATACTCATGTACAATAGTGTCATATTCATGTACAATAGTGTCATATTCATGTGCAATACTGTCATATTCATGTGCAATACTGTCATTAATGTACAATACTCTCATTCGTGTGCAATACTGTCATTCATCATGTACAATACTGTCATCAATGTGCAATACTGCCATATTCATGTGCAATACTGTCATTCATGTACAATACTGTCATATTCATGTACAATACTGTCATTCATGTGCAATACTGTCATTCATGTACAATACTGTCATTCATGTACAATACTGTCATTCATGTGCAACACTGTCATTCATGTACAATACTGTCATATTCATGTGCAACACTGTCATTCATGTGCAATACTGTCATTCATGTGCAATACTGTCATTCATGTGCAATACTGTCATATTCATGTGCAACACTGTCATTCATGTACAATACTGTCATTCATGTACAATACTGTCATTCATGTACAATACTGTCATATTCATGTGCAACACTGTCATTCATGTGCAATACTGTCATTCATGTACAATACTGTCATATTCATGTGCAATACTGTCATTCATGTACAATACTGTCATTCATGTGCAATACTGTCATTCATGTGCAATACTGTCATATTCATGTGCAACACTGTCATTCATGTGCAACACTGTCATTCATGTACAATACTGTGTCATTCATGTGCAATACTGTCATTCATGTACAATACTGTGTCATTCATGTACAATACTGTCATTCATGTACAATACTGTCATATTCATGTACAATTGTGTCATATTCATGTACAATACTGTCATATTCATGTGCAATACTGTCATATTCATGTGCAATACTGTCATTCATGTACAATACTGTCATTCGTGTGCAATACTGTCATTCATCGTGTACAATACTGTCATCCATGTGCAATACTGTCATTCATGTACAATACTGTCATTCATGTGCAATACTGTCATTCATGTACAATACTGCTATTCATGTGCAATACTGTCATTCATGTGCAATACTGTCATTCATGTACTATACTGTCATTCATGTACGATACTGTCATTCATGTACAATACTGTCATTCATGTACAATACTGCCATTCATGTGCAACACTGTCATTCATGTACAATACTGTCATTCATGTGCAATACTGTCATTCATGTACAATACTGTCATTCATGTACAATACTGTCATTCATGTGCAATACTGTCATCATGTACAATACTGTCATTCATGTACCATACTGTCATTCATGTACAATACTGTCATTCATGTGCAATACTGTCATTCATGTGCAATATTGTCATTCATGTACAATACTGTCATTCATGTGCAATACTGTCATCATGTACAATACTGTCATTCATGTACAATACTGTCATTCATGTGCAATACTGTCATTCATGTGCAATACTGTCATATTCATGTGCAACGCTGTCATTCATGTACAATACTGTGTCATTCATGTGCAATACTGTCATTCATGTACAATACTGTGTCATTCATGTACAATACTGTCATACTCATGTACAATAGTGTCATATTCATGTACAATAGTGTCATATTCATGTGCAATACTGTCATATTCATGTGCAATACTGTCATTAATGTACAATACTCTCATTCGTGTGCAATACTGTCATTCATCATGTACAATACTGTCATCAATGTGCAATACTGTCATTCATGTACAATACTGTCATTCATGTGCAATACTGTCATTCATGTACAATACTGCTATTCATGTGCAATACTGTCATTCATGTACAATACTGTCATTCATGTACTATACTGTCATTCATGTGCAATACTGTCATTCATGTACAATACTGTCATTCATGTGCAATACTGTCATTCATGTACAATACTGTCATTCATGTACAATACTGTCATTCATGTGCAATACTGTCATTCATGTACAATACTGTCATTCATGTGCAATACTGTCATTCATGTACAATACTGTCATTAATGTGCAATACTGTCATCATGTACAATACTGTCATTCATGTACAATACTGTCATTCATGTGCAATACTGTCATTCATGTACAATACTGTCATTCATGTGCAATACTGTCATTCATGTACAATACTGTCATTCATGTACAATACTGTCATTCATGTGCAATACTGTCATTCATGTACAATACTGTCATTCATGTACAATACTGTCATTAATGTGCAATACTGTCATCATGTACAATACTGTCATTCATGTACTATACTGTCATTCATGTACAATACTGTCATTCATGTACTATACTGTCATTCATGTGCAATACTGTCATTCATGTACAATACTGTCATTCATGTGCAATACTGTCATTCATGTACAATACTGTCATTCATGTACAATACTGTCATTCATGTGCAATACTGTCATTCATGTACAATACTGTCATTCATGTGCAATACTGTCATTCATGTACAATACTGTCATTCATGTGCAATACTGTCATTCATGTACAATACTGTCATTCATGTGCAATACTGTCATCATGTACAAGAGTGTTTTTCAAACTTCCTATAAGTGATCTGTTCTTTTCTTCTGTATCTACCTCTGTATCTACCTGCGTTGCATCAATGAAATTTCCCCATGTGGGACAATAAAGGATTATCTTATCTTATCTTATTCATGTACAATACTGTCATTCATGTCATTCATGTACAATACTGTCATTCATGTACAATACTGTCATTCATGTGCAATACTGTCATTCATGTGCAATACTGTCATTCATGTACAATACTGTCATTCATGTGCAATACTGTCATTCATGTGCAATACTGTCATTCATATGCAATACTGTCATTCATGTACAATACTGTCATATGCATGTGCAATACTGTCATTCATGTGCAATACTGTCATTCATGTACAATACTTTCATATGCATGTGCAATACTGTCATATTCATGTGCAATACTGTCATTCATGTACAATACTGTGTCATTCATGTACAATACTGTCATTCATGTACAATACTGTCATTCATGTACAATACTGTCATTCATGTGCAATACTGTCATTCATGTACAATACTGTCATTCATGTACAATACTGTCATTCATGTGCAATAATGTCATCCATGTACAATACTGTCATTCATGTGCAATACTGTCATTCATGTGCAATACTGTCATTCATATGCAATACTGTCATTCATGTACAATACTGTCATATGCATGTGCAATACTGTCATTCATGTGCAATACTGCTATTCATGTACAATACTTTCATATGCATGTGCAATACTGTCATATTCATGTGCAATACTGTCATTCATGTACAATACTGTGTCATTCATGTACAATACTGTCATTCATGTACAATACTGTCATTCATGTACAATACTGTCATTCATGTGCAATACTGTCATTCATGTGCAATACTGTCATTCATATGCAATACTGTCATTCATGTACAATACTGTCATATGCATGTGCAATACTGTCATTCATGTGCAATACTGTCATTCATGTACAATACTTTCATATGCCTGTGCAATACTGTCATATTCATGTGCAATACTGTCATTCATGTACAATACTGTGTCATTCATGTACAATACTGTCATTCATGTACAATACTGTCATTCATGTACAATACTGTCATATTCATGTACAATAGTGTCATATTCATGTACAATACTGTCATATTCATGTGCAATACTGTCATATTCATGTGCAATACTGTCATTCATGTACAATACTGTCATTTGTGTGCAATACTGTCATTCATCATGTACAATACTGTCATCCATGTGCAATACTGTCATTCATGTACAATACTGTCATTCATGTGCAATACTGTAATTCATGTACAATACTGCTATTCATGTGCAATAAAGTCATTCATGTGCAATACTGTCATTCATGTACAATACTGTCATTCATGTACTATACTGTCATTCATGTACAATACTGTCATTCATGTACAATACTGTCATTCATGTACAATACTGCCATTCATCTGCAATACTGTCATTCATGTACAATACTGTCATTCATGTGCAATACTGTCATTCATGTACAATACTGTCATTCATCTACAATACTGTCAATCATGTACAATACTGTCATTCATGTACAATACTGCCATTCATCTGCAATACTGTCATTCATGTACAATACTGTCATTCATGTACAATACTGTCATTCATGTACAATACTCTCATTCATGTGCAATACTGTCATTCATGTACAATACTGTCATTCATGTGCAATACTGTCATCATGTACAATAATGTCATTCATGTACAATACTGTCATTCATGTACAATACTGTCATTCATGTACAATACTGTCATATTCATGTGCAACACTGTCATTCATGTGCAACACTGTCATTCATGTACAATACTGTCATTCATATGCAATACTGTCATTCATGTACAATACTGTCATATGCATGTGCAATACTGTCATTCATGTGCAATACTGTCATTTATGTACAATACTTTCATATGCATGTGCAATACTGTCATATTCATGTGCAATACTGTCATTCATGTACAATACTGTGTCATTCATGTACAATACTGTCATTCATGTGCAATACTGTCATTCATGTACAATACTGTCATTCATGTACAATACTGTCATTCATGTGCAATACTGTCATTCATGTACAATACTGTCATTCATGTGCAATACTGTCATTCATGTGCAATACTGTCATTCATATGCAATACTGTCATTCATGTACAATACTGTCATAAGCATGTGCAATACTGTCATTCATGTGCAATACTGTCATTCATGTGCAATACTGTCATCCATGTACAATACTGTCATTCATGTGCAATACTGTCATTCATGTGCAATACTGTCATTCATATGCAATACTGTCATTCATGTACAATACTGTCATATGCATGTGCAATACTGTCATTCATGTGCAATACTGTTATTCATGTACAATACTTTCATATGCATGTGCAATACTGTCATATTCATGTGCAATACTGTCATTCATGTACAATACTGTGTCATTCATGTACAATACTGTCATTCATGTACAATACTGTCATTCATGTACAATACTGTCATTCATGTGCAATACTGTCATTCATGTGCAATACTGTCATTCATATGCAATACTGTCATTCATGTACAATACTGTCATATGCATGTGCAATACTGTAATTCATGTGCAATACTGTCATTCATGTATAATACTTTCATATGCATGTGCAATACTGTCATATTCATGTGCAATACTGTCATTCATGTACAATACTGTGTCATTCATGTACAATACTGTCATTCATGTACAATACTGTCATTCATGTACAATACTGTCATATTCATGTACAATAGTGTCATATTCATGTACAATACTGTCATATTCATGTGCAATACTGTCATATTCATGTGCAATACTGTCATTCATGTACAATACTGTCATTTGTGTGCAATACTGTCAATCATCATGTACAATACTGTCATCCATGTGCAATACTGTCATTCATGTACAATACTGTCATTCATGTGCAATACTGTAATTCATGTACAATACTGCTATTCATGTGCAATACTGTCATTAATGTGCAATACTGTCATCCATGTACAATACTGTCATTCATGTACTATACTGTCATTTATGTGCAATACTGTCATTCATGTATAATACTGTCATTCATGTACAATACTGCCATTCATCTGCAATACTGTCATTCATGTGCAATACTGTCATTCTTGTGCAATACTGTCATTCATGTACAATACTGTCATTCATCTACAATACTGTCATTCATGTACAATACTGTCATTCATGTACAATACTGCCATTCATCTGCAATACTGTCATTCATGTACAATACTGTCATTCATGTACAATACTGTCATTCATGTACAATACTGCTATTCATGTGCACTACTGTCATTCATGTGCAATACTGTCATTCATGTACAATACTGTCATTCATGTACTATACTGTCATTCATGTGCAATACTGTCATTCATGTACAATACTGTCATATGCATGTGCAATACTGTCATTCATGTGCAATACTGTCATTCATGTACAATACTGTCATTCATGTGCAATACTGTCATTCATGTACAATACTGTCATTCATGTACAATACTGTCATTCATGTGCAACACTGTCATTCATGTACAATACTGTCATTCATGTGCAATACTGTCATTCATGTACAATACTGTCATTCATGTACAATACTGTCATTCATGTGCAATACTGTCATCATGTACAATACTGTCATTCATGTACCATACTGTCATTCATGTACAATACTGTCATTCATGTGCAATACTGTCATTCATGTGCAATATTGTCATTCATGTACAATACTGTCATTCATGTGCAATACTGTCATCATGTACAATACTGTCATTCATGTACAATACTGTCATTCATGTGCAATACTGTCATTCATGTGCAATACTGTCATATTCATGTGCAACGCTGTCATTCATGTACAATACTGTGTCATTCATGTGCAATACTGTCATTCATGTACAATACTGTGTCATTCATGTACAATACTGTCATACTCATGTACAATAGTGTCATATTCATGTACAATAGTGTCATATTCATGTGCAATACTGTCATATTCATGTGCAATACTGTCATTAATGTACAATACTCTCATTCGTGTGCAATACTGTCATTCATCATGTACAATACTGTCATCAATGTGCAATACTGTCATTCATGTACAATACTGTCATTCATGTGCAATACTGTCATTCATGTACAATACTGCTATTCATGTGCAATACTGTCATTCATGTACAATACTGTCATTCATGTACTATACTGTCATTCATGTGCAATACTGTCATTCATGTACAATACTGTCATTCATGTGCAATACTGTAATTCATGTACAATACTGTCATTCATGTACAATACTGTCATTCATGTGCAATACTGTCATTCATGTACAATACTGTCATTCATGTGCAATACTGTCATTCATGTACAATACTGTCATTAATGTGCAATACTGTCATCATGTACAATACTGTCATTCATGTACAATACTGTCATTCATGTGCAATACTGTCATTCATGTACAATACTGTCATTCATGTGCAATACTGTCATTCATGTACAATACTGTCATTCATGTACAATACTGTCATTCATGTGCAATACTGTCATTCATGTACAATACTGTCATTCATGTACAATACTGTCATTCATGTACAATACTGTCATTAATGTGCAATACTGTCATCATGTACAATACTGTCATTCATGTACTATACTGTCATTCATGTACAATACTGTCATTCATGTACTATACTGTCATTCATGTGCAATACTGTCATTCATGTACAATACTGTCATTCATGTGCAATACTGTCATTCATGTACAATACTGTCATTCATGTACAATACTGTCATTCATGTGCAATACTGTCATTCATGTACAATACTGTCATTCATGTGCAATACTGTCATTCATGTACAATACTGTCATTCATGTGCAATACTGTCATTCATGTACAATACTGTCATTCATGTGCAATACTGTCATCATGTACAAGAGTGTTTTTCAAACTTCCTATAAGTGATCTGTTCTTTTCTTCTGTATCTACCTCTGTATCTACCTGCGTTGCATCAATGAAATTTCCCCATGTGGGACAATAAAGGATTATCTTATCTTATCTTATTCATGTACAATACTGTCATTCATGTCATTCATGTACAATACTGTCATTCATGTACAATACTGTCATTCATGTGCAATACTGTCATTCATGTGCAATACTGTCATTCATGTACAATACTGTCATTCATGTGCAATACTGTCATTCATGTGCAATACTGTCATTCATATGCAATACTGTCATTCATGTACAATACTGTCATATGCATGTGCAATACTGTCATTCATGTGCAATACTGTCATTCATGTACAATACTTTCAAATGCATGTGCAATACTGTCATATTCATGTGCAATACTGTCATTCATGTACAATACTGTGTCATTCATGTACAATACTGTCATTCATGTACAATACTGTCATTCATGTATAATACTGTCATTCATGTGCAATACTGTCATTCATGTACAATACTGTCATTCATGTACAATACTGTCATTCATGTGCAATAATGTCATCCATGTACAATACTGTCATTCATGTGCAATACTGTCATTCATGTGCAATACTGTCATTCATATGCAATACTGTCATTCATGTACAATACTGTCATATGCATGTGCAATACTGTCATTCATGTGCAATACTGCTATTCATGTACAATACTTTCATATGCATGTGCAATACTGTCATATTCATGTGCAATACTGTCATTCATGTACAATACTGTGTCATTCATGTACAATACTGTCATTCATGTACAATACTGTCATTCATGTACAATACTGTCATTCATGTGCAATACTGTCATTCATGTGCAATACTGTCATTCATATGCAATACTGTCATTCATGTACAATACTGTCATATGCATGTGCAATACTGTCATTCATGTGCAATACTGTCATTCATGTACAATACTTTCATATGCCTGTGCAATACTGTCATATTCATGTGCAATACTGTCATTCATGTACAATACTGTGTCATTCATGTACAATACTGTCATTCATGTACAATACTGTCATTCATGTACAATACTGTCATATTCATGTACAATAGTGTCATATTCATGTACAATACTGTCATATTCATGTGCAATACTGTCATATTCATGTGCAATACTGTCATTCATGTACAATACTGTCATTTGTGTGCAATACTGTCATTCATCATGTACAATACTGTCATCCATGTGCAATACTGTCATTCATGTACAATACTGTCATTCATGTGCGATACTGTAATTCATGTACAATACTGCTATTCATGTGCAATAAAGTCATTCATGTGCAATACTGTCATTCATGTACAATACTGTCATTCATGTACTATACTGTCATTCATGTACAATACTGTCATTCATGTACAATACTGTCATTCATGTACAATACTGCCATTCATCTGCAATACTGTCATTCATGTACAATACTGTCATTCATGTGCAATACTGTCATTCATGTACAATACTGTCATTCATCTACAATACTGTCAATCATGTACAATACTGTCATTCATGTACAATACTGCCATTCATCTGCAATACTGTCATTCATGTACAATACTGTCATTCATGTACAATACTGTCATTCATGTACAATACTCTCATTCATGTGCAATACTGTCATTCATGTACAATACTGTCATTCATGTGCAATACTGTCATCATGTACAATAATGTCATTCATGTACAATACTGTCATTCATGTACAATACTGTCATTCATGTACAATACTGTCATATTCATGTGCAACACTGTCATTCATGTGCAACACTGTCATTCATGTACAATACCGTCATTCATATGCAATACTGTCATTCATGTACAATACTGTCATATGCATGTGCAATACTGTCATTCATGTGCAATACTGTCATTTATGTACAATACTTTCATATGCATGTGCAATACTGTCATATTCATGTGCAATACTGTCATTCATGTACAATACTGTGTCATTCATGTACAATACTGTCATTCATGTGCAATACTGTCATTCATGTACAATACTGTCATTCATGTACAATACTGTCATTCATGTGCAATACTGTCATTCATGTACAATACTGTCATTCATGTGCAATACTGTCATTCATGTGCAATACTGTCATTCATATGCAATACTGTCATTCATGTACAATACTGTCATAAGCATGTGCAATACTGTCATTCATGTGCAATACTGTCATTCATGTGCAATACTGTCATCCATGTACAATACTGTCATTCATGTGCAATACTGTCATTCATGTGCAATACTGTCATTCATATGCAATACTGTCATTCATGTACAATACTGTCATATGCATGTGCAATACTGTCATTCATGTGCAATACTGTTATTCATGTACAATACTTTCATATGCATGTGCAATACTGTCATATTCATGTGCAATACTGTCATTCATGTACAATACTGTGTCATTCATGTACAATACTGTCATTCATGTACAATACTGTCATTCATGTACAATACTGTCATTCATGTGCAATACTGTCATTCATGTGCAATACTGTCATTCATATGCAATACTGTCATTCATGTACAATACTGTCATATGCATGTGCAATACTGTAATTCATGTGCAATACTGTCATTCATGTATAATACTTTCATATGCATGTGCAATACTGTCATATTCATGTGCAATACTGTCATTCATGTACAATACTGTGTCATTCATGTACAATACTGTCATTCATGTACAATACTGTCATTCATGTACAATACTGTCATATTCATGTACAATAGTGTCATATTCATGTACAATACTGTCATATTCATGTGCAATACTGTCATATTCATGTGCAATACTGTCATTCATGTACAATACTGTCATTTGTGTGCAATACTGTCAATCATCATGTACAATACTGTCATCCATGTGCAATACTGTCATTCATGTACAATACTGTCATTCATGTGCAATACTGTAATTCATGTACAATACTGCTATTCATGTGCAATACTGTCATTAATGTGCAATACTGTCATCCATGTACAATACTGTCATTCATGTACTATGCTGTCATTTATGTGCAATACTGTCATTCATGTACAATACTGTCATTCATGTACAATACTGCCATTCATCTGCAATACTGTCATTCATGTGCAATACTGTCATTCTTGTGCAATACTGTCATTCATGTACAATACTGTCATTCATCTACAATACTGTCATTCATGTACAATACTGTCATTCATGTACAATACTGCCATTCATCTGCAATACTGTCATTCATGTACAATACTGTCATTCATGTACAATACTGTCATTCATGTACAATACTGCTATTCATGTGCACTACTGTCATTCATGTGCAATACTGTCATTCATGTACAATACTGTCATTCATGTACTATACTGTCATTCATGTGCAATACTGTCATTCATGTACAATACTGTCATATGCATGTGCAATACTGTCATTCATGTGCAATACTGTCATTCATGTACAATACTGTCATTCATGTGCAATACTGTCATTCATGTGCAATACTGTCATTCATGTGCAATACTGTCATTTGTGTGCAATACTGTCAATCATCATGTACAATACTGTCATCCATGTGCAATACTGTCATGTACAATACTCTCATTCATGTGCAATACTGTCATTCATGTACAATACTGTCATTCATGTACAATACTGTCATTCATGTGCAATACTGTCATTCATGTGCAATACTGTCATATTCATGTGCAACGCTGTCATTCATGTGCAACACTGTCATTCATGTACAATACTGTGTCATTCATGTGCAATACTGTCATTCATGTGCAATACTGTCATATTCATGTGCAATACTGTCATTCATGTACAATACTGTCATATGCATGTGCAATACTGTCATTCATGTGCAATACTGTTATTCATGTACAATACTTTCATATGCATGTGCAATACTGTCATATTCATGTGCAATACTGTCATTCATGTACAATACTGTGTCATTCATGTACAATACTGTCATTCATGTACAATACTGTCATTCATGTACAATACTGTCATTCATGTGCAATACTGTCATTCATGTGCAATACTGTCATTCATATGCAATACTGTCATTCATGTACAATACTGTCATATGCATGTGCAATACTGTCATATTCATGTGCAATACTGTCATTCATGTACAATACTGTGTCATTCATGTACAATACTGTCATTCATGTACAATACTGTCATTCATGTACAATACTGTCATATTCATGTACAATGGTGTTATATTCATGTACAATACTGTCATATGTATGCAATACTGTCATATTCATGTGCAATACTGTCATTCATGTACAATACTGTCATTTGTGTGCAATAATGTCAATCATCATGTACAATACTGTCATCCATGTGCAATACTGTCATTTGTGTGCAATACTGTCAATGATCATGTACAATACTGTCATCCATGTGCAATACTGTCATTCATGTACAATACTGTCATTCATGTGCAATACTGTAATTCATGTACAATACTGCTATTCATGTGCAATACTGTCATTCATGTGCAATACTGTCATTCATGTACAATACTGTCATTCATGTACTATACTGTCATTCATGTGCAATACTGTCATTCATGTACAATACTGTCATTCATGTACAATACTGCCATTCATCTGCAATACTGTCATTCATGTACAATACTGTCATTCATGTGCAATACTGTCATTCATGTACAATACTGTCATTCATGTACAATACTGTCATTCATCTACAATACTGTCATTCATGTACAATACTGTCATTCATGTACAATACTGCCATTCATCTGCAATACTGTCATTCATGTACAATACTGTCATTCATGTACAATACTGTCATTCATGTACAATACTGCCATTCATCTGCAATACTGTCATTCATGTAAAATACTGTCATTCATGTACAATACTGTCATTCATGTACAATACTCTCATTCATGTGCAATACTGTCATTCATGTACAATACTGTCATTCATGTACAATACTGCCATATTCATGTGCAATACTGTCATTCATGTGCAATACTGTCATATTCATGTGCAACGCTGTCATTCATGTGCAACACTGTCATTCATGTACAATACTGTGTCATTCATGTGCAATACTGTCATTCATGTGCAATACTGTCATATTCATGTGCAACGCTGTCATTCATGTGCAACACTGTCATTCATGTACAATACTGTGTCATTCATGTGCAATACTGTCATTCATGTACAATACTGTGTCATTCATGTATAATACTGTCATACTCATGTACAATAGTGTCATACTCATGTACAATAGTGTCATATTCATGTACAATAGTGTCATATTCATGTGCAATACTGTCATATTCATGTGCAATACTGTCATTCATGTACAATACTCTCATTCGTGTGCAATACTGTCATTCATCATGTACAATACTGTCAACCATGTGCAATACTGTCATTCATGTACAATACTGTCATTCATGTACAATACTGTCATATTCATGTACAATAGTGTCATATTCATGTACAATACTGTGTCATTCATGTACAATACTGTCATTCATGTACAATACTGTCATTCATGTGCAATACTGTCATTCATGTACAATACTGTCATTCATGTACAATACTGTCATTCATGTGCAATACTGTCATCCATGTACAATACTGTCATTCATGTGCAATACTGTCATTCATGTGCAATACTGTCATTCATATGCAATACTGTCATTCATGTACAATACTGTCATATGCATGTGCAATACTGTCATTCATGTGCAATACTGTTATTCATGTACAATACTTTCATATGCATGTGCAATACTGTCATATTCATGTGCAATACTGTCATTCATGTACAATACTGTGTCATTCATGTACAATACTGTCATTCATGTACAATACTGTCATTCATGTACAATACTGTCATTCATGTGCAATACTGTCATTCATGTGCAATACTGTCATTCATATGCAATACTGTCATTCATGTACAATACTGTCATATGCATGTGCAATACTGTCATTCATGTGCAATACTGTCATTCATATGCAATACTGTCATTCATGTACAATACTGTCATATGCATGTGCAATACTGTCATTCATGTGCAATACTGTCATTCATGTACAATACTTTCATATGCATGTGCAATACTGTCATATTCATGTGCAATACTGTCATTCATGTACAATACTGTGTCATTCATGTACAATACTGTCATTCATGTGCAATACTGTCATTCATGTACAATACTGCTATTCATGTGCAATACTGTCATTCATGTGTAATACTGTCATTCATGTACAATACTGTCATTCATGTACTATACTGTCATTCATGTGCAATACTGTCATTCATGTACAATACTGTCATTCATGTGCAATACTGTCATTCATGTGCAATACTGTCATTCATGTACAATACTGTCATTCATGTGCAATACTGTCATTCATGTACAATACTGTCATTCATGTGCAATACTGTCATTCATGTACAATACTGTCATTCATGTGCAATACTGTCATCATGTACAAGAGTGTTTTTCAAACTTCCTATAAGTGATCTGTTCTTTTCTTCTGTATCTACCTCTGTATCTACCTGCGTTGCATCAATGAAATTTCCCCATGTGGGACAATAAAGGATTATCTTATCTTATCTTATTCATGTACAATACTGTCATTCATGTCATTCATGTACAATACTGTCATTCATGTACAATACTGTCATTCATGTGCAATACTGTCATTCATGTGCAATACTGTCATTCATGTGCAATACTGTCATTCATGTACAATACTGTCATTCATGTGCAATACTGTCATTCATGTGCAATACTGTCATTCATATGCAATACTGTCATTCATGTACAATACTGTCATATGCATGTGCAATACTGTCATTCATGTACAATACTGTGTCATTCATGTACAATACTGTCATTCATGTACAATACTGTCATTCATGTGCAATACTGTCATTCATGTACAATACTGTCATTCATGTACAATACTGTCATTCATGTGCAATACTGTCATCCATGTACAATACTGTCATTCATGTGCAATACTGTCATTCATGTGCAATACTGTCATTCATATGCAATACTGTCATTCATGTACAATACTGTCATATGCATGTGCAATACTGTCATTCATGTGCAATACTGTTATTCATGTACAATACTTTCATATGCATGTGCAATACTGTCATATTCATGTGCAATACTGTCATTCATGTACAATACTGTGTCATTCATGTACAATACTGTCATTCATGTACAATACTGTCATTCATGTACAATACTGTCATTCATGTGCAATACTGTCATTCATGTGCAATACTGTCATTCATATGCAATACTGTCATTCATGTACAATACTGTCATATGCATGTGCAATACTGTCATTCATGTGCAATACTGTCATTCATGTACAATACTTTCATATGCATGTGCAATACTGTCATATTCATGTGCAATACTGTCATTCATGTACAATACTGTGTCATTCATGTACAATACTGTCATTCATGTACAATACTGTAATTCATGTACAATACTGTCATATTCATGTACAATAGTGTCATATTCATGTACAATACTGTCATATTCATGTGCAATACTGTCATATTCATGTGCAATACTGTCATTCATGTACAATACTGTCATTTGTGTACAAAACTGTCATTCATCATGTACAATACTGTCATCCATGTGCAATACTGTCATTCATGTACAATACTGTCATTAATGTGCAATACTGTAATTCATGTACAATACTGCTATTCATGTGCAATACTGTCATTCATGTGCAATACTGTCATTCATGTACTATACTGTCATTCATGTGCAATACTGTCATTCATGTACAATACTGTCATTCATGTACAATACTGTCATTCATGTGCAATACTGTCATTCATGTACAATACTGTCATTCATGTACAATACTGTCATTCATGTGCAATACTGTCATTCATGTACAATACTCTCATTCATGTGCAAAACTGTCATTCATGTACAATACTGTCATTCATGTACAATACTGTCATTCATGTGCAATACTGTCATTCATGTACAATACTGTCATTCATGTGCAATACTGTCATTCATGTGCAATACTGTCATTCATATGCAATACTGTCATTCATGTACAATACTGTCATATGCATGTGCAATACTGTCATTCATGTGCAATACTGTCATTCATGTACAATACTTTCATATGCATGTGCAATACTGTCATATTCATGTGCAATACTGTCATTCATGTACAATACTGTGTCATTCATGTACAATACTGTCATTCATGTACAATACTGTAATTCATGTACAATACTGTCATATTCATGTACAATAGTGTCATATTCATGTACAATACTGTCATATTCATGTGCAATACTGTCATATTCATGTGCAATACTGTCATTCATGTACAATACTGTCATTTGTGTACAAAACTGTCATTCATCATGTACAATACTGTCATCCATGTGCAATACTGTCATTCATGTACAATACTGTCATTAATGTGCAATACTGTAATTCATGTACAATACTGCTATTCATGTGCAATACTGTCATTCATGTGCAATACTGTCATTCATGTACTATACTGTCATTCATGTGCAATACTGTCATTCATGTACAATACTGTCATTCATGTACAATACTGTCATTCATGTGCAATACTGTCATTCATGTACAATACTGTCATTCATGTACAATACTGTCATTCATGTGCAATACTGTCATTCATGTACAATACTCTCATTCATGTGCAAAACTGTCATTCATGTACAATACTGTCATTCATGTACAATACTGTCATTCATGTGCAATACTGTCATTCATGTACAATACTGTCATTCATGTGCAATACTGTCATTCATGTGCAATACTGTCATCATGTACAAGAGTGTTTTTCAAACTTCCTATAAGTGATCTGTTCTTTTCTTCTGTATCTACCTCTGTATCTACCTGCGTTGCATCAATGAAATTTCCCCATGTGGGACAATAAAGGATTATCTTATCTTATCTTATTCATGTACAATACTGTCATTCATGTCATTCATGTACAATACTGTCATTCATGTACAATACTGTCATTCATGTGCAATACTGTCATTCATGTGCAATACTGTCATTCATGTGCAATACTGTCATTCATATGCAATACTGTCATTCATGTACAATACTGTCATATGCATGTGCAATACTGTCATTCATGTGCAATACTGTCATTCATGTACAATACTTTCATATGCATGTGCAATACTGTCATATTCATGTGCAATACTGTCATTCATGTACAATACTGTGTCATTCATGTACAATACTGTCATTCATGTACAATACTGTCATTCATGTGCAATACTGTCATTCATGTACAATACTGTCATTCATGTACAATACTGTCATTCATGTGCAATACTGTCATCCATGTACAATACTGTCATTCATGTGCAATACTGTCATTCATGTGCAATACTGTCATTCATATGCAATACTGTCATTCATGTACAATACTGTCATTCATGTACAATACTGTCATATGCATGTGCAATACTGTCATTCATGTACAATACTGTGTCATTCATGTACAATACTGTCATTCATGTACAATACTGTCATTCATGTGCAATACTGTCATTCATGTACAATACTGTCATTCATGTACAATACTGTCATTCATGTGCAATACTGTCATCCATGTACAATACTGTCATTCATGTGCAATACTGTCATTCATGTGCAATACTGTCATTCATATGCAATACTGTCATTCATGTACAATACTGTCATATGCATGTGCAATACTGTCATTCATGTGCAATACTGTTATTCATGTACAATACTTTCATATGCATGTGCAATACTGTCATATTCATGTGCAATACTGTCATTCATGTACAATACTGTGTCATTCATGTACAATACTGTCATTCATGTACAATACTGTCATTCATGTACAATACTGTCATTCATGTGCAATACTGTCATTCATGTGCAATACTGTCATTCATATGCAATACTGTCATTCATGTACAATACTGTCATATGCATGTGCAATACTGTCATTCATGTGCAATACTGTCATTCATGTACAATACTTTCATATGCATGTGCAATACTGTCATATTCATGTGCAATACTGTCATTCATGTACAATACTGTGTCATTCATGTACAATACTGTCATTCATGTACAATACTGTAATTCATGTACAATACTGTCATATTCATGTACAATAGTGTCATATTCATGTACAATACTGTCATATTCATGTGCAATACTGTCATATTCATGTGCAATACTGTCATTCATGTACAATACTGTCATTTGTGTACAAAACTGTCATTCATCATGTACAATACTGTCATCCATGTGCAATACTGTCATTCATGTACAATACTGTCATTAATGTGCAATACTGTAATTCATGTACAATACTGCTATTCATGTGCAATACTGTCATTCATGTGCAATACTGTCATTCATGTACTATACTGTCATTCATGTGCAATACTGTCATTCATGTACAATACTGTCATTCATGTACAATACTGTCATTCATGTGCAATACTGTCATTCATGTACAATACTGTCATTCATGTACAATACTGTCATTCATGTGCAATACTGTCATTCATGTACAATACTCTCATTCATGTGCAAAACTGTCATTCATGTACAATACTGTCATTCATGTACAATACTGTCATTCATGTGCAATACTGTCATTCATGTACAATACTGTCATTCATGTGCAATACTGTCATTCATGTGCAATACTGTCATCATGTACAAGAGTGTTTTTCAAACTTCCTATAAGTGATCTGTTCTTTTCTTCTGTATCTACCTCTGTATCTACCTGCGTTGCATCAATGAAATTTCCCCATGTGGGACAATAAAGGATTATCTTATCTTATCTTATTCATGTACAATACTGTCATTCATGTCATTCATGTACAATACTGTCATTCATGTACAATACTGTCATTCATGTGCAATACTGTCATTCATGTGCAATACTGTCATTCATGTGCAATACTGTCATTCATATGCAATACTGTCATTCATGTACAATACTGTCATATGCATGTGCAATACTGTCATTCATGTGCAATACTGTCATTCATGTACAATACTTTCATATGCATGTGCAATACTGTCATATTCATGTGCAATACTGTCATTCATGTACAATACTGTGTCATTCATGTACAATACTGTCATTCATGTACAATACTGTCATTCATGTGCAATACTGTCATTCATGTACAATACTGTCATTCATGTACAATACTGTCATTCATGTGCAATACTGTCATCCATGTACAATACTGTCATTCATGTGCAATACTGTCATTCATGTGCAATACTGTCATTCATATGCAATACTGTCATTCATGTACAATACTGTCATATGCATGTGCAATACTGTCATTCATGTGCAATACTGTTATTCATGTACAATACTTTCATATGCATGTGCAATACTGTCATATTCATGTGCAATACTGTCATTCATGTACAATACTGTGTCATTCATGTACAATACTGTCATTCATGTACAATACTGTCATTCATGTGCAATACTGTCATTCATGTGCAATACTGTCATTCAAATGCAATACTGTGATTCATGTACAATACTGTCATATGCATGTGCAATACTGTCATTCATGTGCAATACTGTCATTCATGTACAATACTTTCATATGCATGTGCAATACTGTCATATTCATGTGCAATACTGTCATTCATGTACAATACTGTGTCATACATGTACAATACTGTCATTCATGTACAATACTGTCATTCATGTACAATACTGTCATATTCATGTACAATAGTGTCATATTCATGTACAATACTGTGTCATTCATGTACAATACTGTCATTCATGTACAATACTGTCATTCATGTGCAATACTGTCATTCATGTACAATACTGTCATTCATGTACAATACTGTCATTCATGTGCAATACTGTCATCCATGTACAATACTGTCATTCATGTGCAATACTGTCATTCATGTGCAATACTGTCATTCATATGCAATACTGTCATTCATGTACAATACTGTCATATGCATGTGCAATACTGTCATTCATGTGCAATACTGTTATTCATGTACAATACTTTCATATGCATGTGCAATACTGTCATATTCATGTGCAATACTGTCATTCATGTACAATACTGTGTCATTCATGTACAATACTGTCATTCATGTACAATACTGTCATTCATGTGCAATACTGTCATTCATGTGCAATACTGTCATTCATATGCAATACTGTCATTCATGTACAATACTGTCATATGCATGTGCAATACTGTCATTCATGTGCAATACTGTCATTCATGTACAATACTGCCATTCATCTGCAATACTGTCATTCATGTACAATACTGTCATTCATGTGCAATACAGTCATTTATGTACAATACTGTCATTCATGTGCAATACTGTCATTCATGTACAATACTGCTATTCAACTGCAATACTGTCATTCATGTACAATACTGTCATTCATGTACAATACTCTCATTCATGTGCAATACTGTCATTCATGTACAATACCGTCATTCATGTACAATACTGTCATTCATGTGCAATACTGTCATCATGTACAATAATGTCATTCATGTACAATACTGTCATTCATGTACAATACTGTCATTCATGTGCAATACTGTCATATTCATGTGCAACACTGTCATTCATGTGCAACACTGTCATTCATGTACAATACTGTCATTCATATGCAATACTGTCATTCATGTACAATACTGTCATATGCATGTGCAATACTGTCATTCATGTGCAATACTGTCATTCATGTACAATACTTTCATATGCATGTGCAATACTGTCATTCATGTGCAATACTGTCATTCATGTACAATACTTTCATATGCATGTGCAATACTGTCATATTCATGTGCAATACTGTCATTCATGTACAATACTGTGTCATTCATGTACAATACTGTCATTCATGTACAATACTGTCATTCATGTGCAATACTGTCATTCATGTACAATACTGTCATTCATGTGCAATACTGTCATTCATGTGCAATACTGTCATTCATGTGCAATACTGTCATTCATATGCAATACTGTCATTCATGTACAATACTGTCATATGCATGTGCAATACTGTCATTCATGTGCAATACTGTCATTCATGTGCAATACTGTCATCCATGTACAATACTGTCATTCATGTGCAATACTGTTATTCATGTGCAATACTGTCATTCATATGCAATACTGTCATTCATGTACAATACTGTCATATGCATGTGCAATACTGTGTCATTCATGTGCAATACTGTCATTCATGTACAATACTTTCATATGCATGTGCAATACTGTCATTCATGTGCAATACTGTCATTCATGTGCAATACTGTCATTCATATGCAATACTGTCATTCATGTACAATACTGTCATATGCATGTGCAATACTGTCATTCATGTGCAATACCGTCATTCATGTACAATACTTTCATATGCATGTGCAATACTCTCATATTCATGTGCAATACTGTCATTCATGTACAATACTGTGTCATTCATGTACAATACTGTCATTCATGTACAATACTGTCATTCATGTACAATACTGTCATATTCATGTACAATAGTGTCATATTCATGTACAATACTGTCATATTCATGTGCAATACTGTCATATCCATGTGCAATACTGTCATTCATGTACAATACTGTCATTTGTGTGCAATACTGTCATTCATCATGTACAATACTGTCATCCATGTGCAATACTCTCATTCATGTACAATACTGTCATTCATGTGCAATACTGTAATTCATGTACAATACTGCTATTCATGTGCAATACTGTCATTCATGTGCAATACTGTCATTCATGTACAATACTGTCATTCATGTACTATACTGTCATTCATGTGCAATACTCTCATTCATGTACAATACTGTCATTCATGTACAATACTGCCATTCATCTGCAATACTGTCATTCATGTACAATACTGTCATTCATGTACAATACTGTCATTCATGTGCAATACTGTCATTCATGTACAATACTGTCATTCATGTACAATACTGTCATTCATGTACAATACTGCCATTCATCTGCAATACTGTCATTCATGTACAATACTGTCATTCATGTACAATACTGTCATTCATGTACAATACTCTCATTCATGTGCAATACTGTCATTCATGTACAATACTGTCATTCATGTACAATACTGTCATTCATGTGCAATACTGTCATCATGTACAATAATGTCATTCATGTACAATACTGTCATTCATGTACAATACTGTCATTCATGTGCAATACTGTCATATTCATGTGCAACACTGTCATTCATGTGCAACACTGTCATTCATGTACAATACTGTCATTCATATGCAATACTGTCATTCATGTACAATACTGTCATATGCATGTGAAATACTGTCATTCATGTGCAATACTGTCATTCATGTACAATACTTTCATATGCATGTGCAATACTGTCATATTCATGTGCAATACTGTCATTCATGTACAATACTGTGTCATTCATGTACAATACTGTCATTCATGTACAATACTGTCATTCATGTGCAATACTATCATTCATGTACATTACTGTCATTCATGTGCAATACTGTCATTCATATGCAATACTGTCATTCATGTACAATACTGTCATATGCATGTGCAATACTGTCATTCATGTGCAATACTGTCATTCATGTACAATACTTTCATATGCATGTGTAATACTGTCATTCATTTGCAATACTGTCATTCATGTACAATACTGTGTCATTCATGTACAATACTGTCATTCATGTACAATACTGTAATTCATGTACAATACTGTCATATTCATGTACAATACTGTCATTCATGTGCAATACTGTCATTCATGTGCAATACTGTCATTCATTTGCAATACTGTCATTCATGTGCAATACTGTCATTCATATGCAATACTGTCATTCATGTACAATACTGTCATATGCATGTGCAATACTGTCATTCATGTGCAATACTGTCATTCATGTACAATACTTTCATATGCATGTGCAATACTGTCATATTCATGTGCAATACTGTCATTCATGTACAATACTGTGTCATTCATGTACAATACTGTCATTCATGTACAATACTGTCATTCATGTGCAATACTGTCATTCATGTACAATACTGTCATTCATGTACAATACTGTCATTCATGTGCAATACTGTCATCCATGTACAATACTGTCATTCATGTGCAATACTGTCATTCATGTGCAATACTGTCATTCATATGCAATACTGTCATTCATGTACAATACTGTCATATGCATGTGCAATACTGTCATTCATGTGCAATACTGTTATTCATGTACAATACTTTCATATGCATGTGCAATACTGTCATATTCATGTGCAATACTGTCATTCATGTACAATATTGTGTCATTCATGTACAATACTGTCATTCATGTACAATACTGTCATTCATGTACAATACTGTCATTCATGTGCAATACTGTCATTCATGTGCAATACTGTCATTCATATGCAATACTGTCATTCATGTACAATACTGTCATATGCATGTGCAATACTGTCATTCATGTGCAATACTGTCATTCATGTACAATACTTTCATATGCATGTGCAATACTGTCATTTTCATGTGCAATACTGTCATTCATGTACAATACTGTGTCATACATGTACAATACTGTCATTCATGTACAATACTGTCATTCATGTACAATACTGTCATATTCATGTACAATAGTGTCATATTCATGTACAATACTGTGTCATTCATGTACAATACTGTCATTCATGTACAATACTGTCATTCATGTGCAATACTGTCATTCATGTACAATACTGTCATTCATGTACAATACTGTCATTCATGTGCAATACTGTCATCCATGTACAATACTGTCATTCATGTGCAATACTGTCATTCATGTGCAATACTGTCATTCATATGCAATACTGTCATTCATGTACAATACTGTCATATGCATGTGCAATACTGTCATTCATGTGCAATACTGTTATTCATGTACAATACTTTCATATGCATGTGCAATACTGTCATATTCATGTGCAATACTGTCATTCATGTACAATACTGTCATTCATGTACAATACTGTCATTCATGTGCAATACTGTCATTCATGTGCAATACTGTCATTCATATGCAATACTGTCATTCATGTACAATACTGTCATATGCATGTGCAATACTGTCATTCATGTGCAATACTGTCATTCATGTACAATACTGCCATTCATCTGCAATACTGTCATTCATGTACAATACTGTCATTCATGTGCAATACTGTCATTCATGTACAATACTGTCATTCATGTGCAATACTGTCATTCATGTACAATACTGCTATTCAACTGCAATACTGTCATTCATGTACAATACTGTCATTCATGTACAATACTCTCATTCATGTGCAATACTGTCATTCATGTACAATACTGTCATTCATGTACAATACTGTCATTCATGTGCAATACTGTCATCATGTACAATAATGTCATTCATGTACAATACTGTCATTCATGTACAATACTGTCATTCATGTGCAATACTGTCATATTCATGTGCAACACTGTCATTCATGTGCAACACTGTCATTCATGTACAATACTGTCATTCATATGCAATACTGTCATTCATGTACAATACTGTCATATGCATGTGCAATACTGTCATTCATGTGCAATACTGTCATTCATGTACAATACTTTCATATGCATGTGCAATACTGTCATTCATGTGCAATACTGTCATTCATGTACAATACTTTCATATGCATGTGCAATACTGTCATATTCATGTGCAATACTGTCATTCATGTACAATACTGTGTCATTCATGTACAATACTGTCATTCATGTACAATACTGTCATTCATGTGCAATACTGTCATTCATGTACAATACTGTCATTCATGTGCAATACTGTCATTCATGTGCAATACTGTCATTCATGTGCAATACTGTCATTCATATGCAATACTGTCATTCATGTACAATACTGTCATATGCATGTGCAATACTGTCATTCATGTGCAATACTGTCATTCATGTGCAATACTGTCATCCATGTACAATACTGTCATTCATGTGCAATACTGTTATTCATGTGCAATACTGTCATTCATATGCAATACTGTCATTCATGTACAATACTGTCATACGCATGTGCAATACTGTGTCATTCATGTGCAATACTGTCATTCATGTACAATACTTTCATATGCATGTGCAATACTGTCATTCATGTGCAATACTGTCATTCATGTGCAATACTGTCATTCATATGCAATACTGTCATTCATGTACAATACTGTCATATGCATGTGCAATACTGTCATTCATGTGCAATACCGTCATTCATGTACAATACTTTCATATGCATGTGCAATACTCTCATATTCATGTGCAATACTGTCATTCATGTACAATACTGTGTCATTCATGTACAATACTGTCATTCATGTACAATACTGTCATATTCATGTGCAATACTGTCATATCCATGTGCAATACTGTCATTCATGTACAATACTGTCATTTGTGTGCAATACTGTCATTCATCATGTACAATACTGTCATCCATGTGCAATACTGTCATTCATGTACAATACTGTCATTCATGTGCAATACTGTAATTCATGTACAATACTGCTATTCATGTGCAATACTGTCATTCATGTGCAATACTGTCATTCATGTACAATACTGTCATTCATGTACTATACTGTCATTCATGTGCAATACTGTCATTCATGTACAATACTGTCATTCATGTACAATACTGCCATTCATCTGCAATACTGTCATTCATGTACAATACTGTCATTCATGTACAATACTGTCATTCATGTGCAATACTGTCATTCATGTACAATACTGTCATTCATGTACAATACTGTCATTCATGTACAATACTGCCATTCATCTGCAATACTGTCATTCATGTACAATACTGTCATTCATGTACAATACTGTCATTCATGTACAATACTCTCATTCATGTGCAATACTGTCATTCATGTACAATACTGTCATTCATGTACAATACTGTCATTCATGTGCAATACTGTCATCATGTACAATAATGTCATTCATGTACAATACTGTCATTCATGTACAATACTGTCATTCATGTGCAATACTGTCATATTCATGTGCAACACTGTCATTCATGTGCAACACTGTCATTCATGTACAATACTGTCATTCATATGCAATACTGTCATTCATGTACAATACTGTCATATGCATGTGCAATACTGTCATTCATGTGCAATACTGTCATTCATGTACAATACTTTCATATGCATGTGCAATACTGTCATATTCATGTGCAATACTGTCATTCATGTACAATACTGTGTCATTCATGTACAATACTGTCATTCATGTACAATACTGTCATTCATGTGCAATACTATCATTCATGTACAATACTGTCATTCATGTGCAATACTGTCATTCATATGCAATACTGTCATTCATGTACAATACTGTCATATGCATGTGCAATACTGTCATTCATGTGCAATACTGTCATTCATGTACAATACTTTCATATGCATGTGTAATACTGTCATTCATTTGCAATACTGTCATTCATGTACAATACTGTGTCATTCATGTACAATACTGTCATTCATGTACAATACTGTAATTCATGTACAATACTGTCATATTCATGTACAATAGTGTCATATTCATGTACAATACTGTCATATTCATGTGCAATACTGTCATTTGTGTGCAATACTGTCATTCATCATGTACAATACTGTCATCCATGTGCAATACTGTCATTCGTGTACAATACTGTCATTCATGTGCAATACTGTCATTCATGTACAATACTGCTATTCATGTGCAATACTGTCATTCATGTGCAATACTGTCATTCATGTACAATACTGTCATTCATGTACTATACTGTCATTCATGTGCAATACTGTCATTCATGTACAATACTGTCATTCATGTACAATACTGTCATTCATGTGCAATACTGTCATTCATGTACAATACTTTCATTCATGTACAATACTGTCATTCATCTACAATACTGTCATTCATGTGCAATACTGGCATCATGTACAATACTGTCATTCATGTACAATACTGTCATTCATGTGCAATACTGTCATTCATGTACAATACTGTCATTCATGTTAAATACTGTCATTCATGTGCAATACTGTCATCATGTACAATACTGTCATTCATGTACAATACTGTCATTCATGTACAATACTGTCATTCATGTGCAATACTGTCATATTCATGTGCAACACTGTCATTCATGTGCAACACTGTCATTCATGTACAATACTGTGTCATTCATGTGCAATACTGTCATTCATGTACAATACTGTGTCATTCATGTACAATACTGTCATTCATGTACAATACTGTCATTCATGTACAATACTGTCATATTCATGTACAATAGTGTCATATTCATGTACAATACTGTCATATTCATGTGCAATACTGTCATATTCATGTGCAATACTGTCATTCATGTACAATACTGTCATTCGTGTGCAATACTGTCAGTCATCATGTACAATACTGTCATCCATGTGCAATACTGTCATTCATGTACAATACTGTCATTCATGTGCAATACTGTCATTCATGTACAATACTGCTATTCATGTGCAATACTGTCATTCATGTGCAATATTGTCATTCATGTACAATACTGTGTCATTCATGTACAATACTGTCATTCATGTACAATACTGTCATTCATGTACAATACTGTCATATTCATGTACAATAGTGTCATATTCATGTACAATACTGTCATATTCATGTGCAATACTGTCATATTCATGTGCAATACTGTCATTCATGTACAATACTGTCATTTGTGTGCAATACTGTCATTCATCATGTACAATACTGTCATCCATGTGCAATACTGTCATTCATGTACAATACTGTCATTCATGTGCAATACTGTAATTCATGTAAAATACTGCTATTCATGTGCAATACTGTCATTCATGTGCAATACTGTCATTCATGTACAATACTGTCATTCATGTACTATACTGTCATTCATGTGCAATACAGTCATTCATGTACAATACTGTCATTCATGTACAATACTGCCATTCATCTGCAATACTGTCATTCATGTACAATACTGTCATTCATGTACAATACTGTCATTCATGTGCAATACTGTCATTCATGTACAATACTGTCATTCATGTACAATACTGTCATTCATGTACAATACTGCCATTCATCTGCAATACTGTCATTCATGTACAATACTGTCATTCATCTGCAATACTGTCATTCATGTACAATACTGTCATTCATGTACAATACTGTCATTCATGTACAATACTCTCATTCATGTGCAATACTGTCATTCATGTACAATACTGTCATTCATGTACAATACTGTCATTCATGTGCAATACTGTCATCATGTACAATAATGTCATTCATGTACAATACTGTCATTCATGTACAATACTGTCATTCATGTGTAATACTGTCATATTCATGTGCAATACTGTCATTCATGTGCAATACTGTCATTCATGTGCAATACTGTCATTCATATGCAATACTGTCATTCATGTACAATACTGTCATATGCATGTGCAATACTGTCATTCATGTGCAATACTGTCATTAATGTACAATACTTTCATATGCATGTGCAATACTGTCATATTCATGTGCAATACTGTCATTCATGTACAATACTGTGTCATTCATGTACAATACTGTCATTCATGTACAATACTGTCATTCATGTGCAATACTGTCATTCATGTACAATACTGTCATTCATGTACAATACTGTCATTCATGTGCAATACTGTCATTCATGTACAATACTGTCATTCATGTGCAATACTGTCATTCATGTGCAATACTGTCATTCATATGCAATACTGTCATTCATGTACAATACTGTCATATGCATGTGCAATACTGTCATTCATGTGCAATACTGTCATTCATGTGCAATACTGTCATCCATGTACAATACTGTCATTCATGTGCAATACTGTCATTCATGTGCAATACTGTCATTCATGTACAATACTGTCATATGCATGTGCAATACTGTCATTCATGTGCAATACTGTTATTCATGTACAATACTTTCATATGCATGTGCAATACTGTCATATTCATGTGCAATACTGTCATTCATGTACAATACTGTGTCATTCATGTACAATACTGTCATTCATGTACAATACTGTCATTCATGTACAATACTGTCATTCATGTACAATACTGTCATTCATGTGCAATACTGTCATTCATGTGCAATACTGTCATTCATATGCAATACTGTCATTCATGTACAATACTGTCATATGCATGTGCAATACTGTCATCCATGTGCAATACTGTCATTCATGTACAATACTTTCATATGCATGTGCAATACTGTCATATTCATGTGCAATACTGTCATTCATGTGCAATACTGTGCCATTCATGTACAATACTGTCATTCATGTACAATACTGTCATTCATGTACAATAGTGTCATATTCATGTACAATACTGTCATATTCATGTGCAATACTGTCATATTCATGTGCAATACTGTCATTCATGTACAATACTGTCATTTGTGTGCAATACTGTCATTCATCATGTACAATACTGTCATCCATGTGCAATACTGTCATTCATGTACAATACTGTCATTCATGTGCAATACTGTAATTCATGTACAATACTGCTATTCATGTGCAATACTGTCATTCATGTGCAATACTGTCATTCATGTACTATACTGTCATTCATGTGCAATACTGTCATTCATGTACAATACTGTCATTCATGTACAATACTGCCATTCATCTGCAATACTGTCATTCATGTACAATACTGTCATTCATGTGCAATACTGTCATTCATGTACAATACTGTCATTCATGTACAATACTGTCATTCATCTACAATACTGTCATTCATGTACAATACTGTCATTCATGTACAATACTGCCATTCATCTGCAATACTGTCATTCATGTACAATACTGTCATTCATGTACAATACTGTCATTCATGTACAATACTGTCATTCGTGTACAATACTCTCATTCGTGTGCAATACTGTCATTCATGTACAATACTGTCATTCATGTACAATACTGTCATTCATGTGCAATACTGTCATCATGTACAATAATGTCATTCATGTACAATACTGTCATTCATGTACAATACTGTCATTCATGTGCAATACTGTCATATTCATGTGCAACACTGTCATTCATGTGCAACACTGTTATTCATGTACAATACTGTCATTCATATGCAATACTGCCATTCATGTACAATACTTTCATATGCATGTGCAATACTGTCATATTCATGTGCAATACTGTCATTCATGTACAATACTGTGTCATTCATGTACAATACTGTCATTCATGTACAATACTGTCATTCATGTACAATACTGTGTCATTCATGTACAATACTGTCATTCATGTACAATACTGTCATTCATGTACAATACTGTCATATTCATGTACAATACTGTCATATTCATGTACAATACTGTCATATTCATGTGCAATACTGTCATTTGTGTGCAATACTGTCATTCATCATGTACAATACTGTCATCCATGTGCAATACTGTCATTCGTGTACAATACTGTCATTCATGTGCAATACTGTCATTCATGTACAATACTGCTATTCATGTGCAATACTGTCATTCATGTGCAATACTGTCATTCATGTACAATACTGTCATTCATGTACTATACTGTCATTCATGTACAATACTGTCATTCATGTACAATACTGTCATTCATGTGCAATACTGTCATTCATGTACAATACTGTCATTCATGTGCAATACTGGCATCATGTACAATACTGTCATTCATGTACAATACTGTCATTCATGTGCAATACTGTCATTCATGTACAATACTGTCATTCATGTACAATACTGTCATTCATGTGCAATACTGTCATCATGTACAATACTGTCATTCATGTACAATACTGTCATTCATGTGCAATACTGTCATATTCATGTGCAACACTGTCATTCATGTGCAACACTGTCATTCATGTACTATACTGTCATTCATGTGCAATACTGTCATTCATGTACAATACTGTCATTCATGTACAATACTGCCATTCATCTGCAATACTGTCATTCATGTACAATACTGTCATTCATGTGCAATACTGTCATTCATGTACAATACTGTCATTCATATGCAATACTGTCATTCATGTACAATACTGTCATATGCATGTGCAATACTGTCATTCATGTGCAATACTGTCATTAATGTACAATACTTTCATATGCATGTGCAATACTGTCATATTCATGTGCAATACTGTCATTCATGTACAATACTGTGTCATTCATGTACAATACTGTCATTCATGTACAATACTGTCATTCATGTGCAATACTGTCATTCATGTACAATACTGTCATTCATGTACAATACTGTCATTCATGTGCAATACTGTCATTCATGTACAATACTGTCATTCATGTGCAATACTGTCATTCATGTGCAATACTGTCATTCATATGCAATACTGTCATTCATGTACAATACTGTCATATGCATGTGCAATACTGTCATTCATGTGCAATACTGTCATTAATGTGCAATACTGTCATCCATGTACAATACTGTCATTCATGTGCAATACTGTCATTCATGTGCAATACTGTCATTCATGTACAATACTGTCATATGCATGTGCAATACTGTCATTCATGTGCAATACTGTTATTCATGTACAATACTTTCATATGCATGTGCAATACTGTCATATTCATGTGCAATACTGTCATTCATGTACAATACTGTGTCATTCATGTACAATACTGTCATTCATGTACAATACTGTCATTCATGTACAATACTGTCATTCATGTACAATACTGTCATTCATGTGCAATACTGTCATTCATGTGCAATACTGTCATTCATATGCAATACTGTCATTCATGTACAATACTGTCATATGCATGTGCAATACTGTCATCCATGTGCAATACTGTCATTCATGTACAATACTTTCATATGCATGTGCAATACTGTCATATTCATGTGCAATACTGTCATTCATGTGCAATACTGTGCCATTCATGTACAATACTGTCATTCATGTACAATACTGTCATTCATGTACAATAGTGTCATATTCATGTACAATACTGTCATATTCATGTGCAATACTGTCATATTCATGTGCAATACTGTCATTCATGTACAATACTGTCATTTGTGTGCAATACTGTCATTCATCATGTACAATACTGTCATCCATGTGCAATACTGTCATTCATGTACAATACTGTCATTCATGTGCAATACTGTAATTCATGTACAATACTGCTATTCATGTGCAATACTGTCATTCATGTGCAATACTGTCATTCATGTACTATACTGTCATTCATGTGCAATACTGTCATTCATGTACAATACTGTCATTCATGTACAATACTGCCATTCATCTGCAATACTGTCATTCATGTACAATACTGTCATTCATGTGCAATACTGTCATTCATGTACAATACTGTCATTCATGTACAATACTGTCATTCATCTACAATACTGTCATTCATGTACAATACTGTCATTCATGTACAATACTGCCATTCATCTGCAATACTGTCATTCATGTACAATACTGTCATTCATGTACAATACTGTCATTCATGTACAATACTGTCATTTGTGTACAATACTCTCATTCGTGTGCAATACTGTCATTCATGTACAATACTGTCATTCATGTACAATACTGTCATTCATGTGCAATACTGTCATCATGTACAATAATGTCATTCATGTACAATACTGTCATTCATGTACAATACTGTCATTCATGTGCAATACTGTCATATTCATGTGCAACACTGTCATTCATGTGCAACACTGTTATTCATGTACAATACTGTCATTCATATGCAATACTGCCATTCATGTACAATACTTTCATATGCATGTGCAATACTGTCATATTCATGTGCAATACTGTCATTCATGTACAATACTGTGTCATTCATGTACAATACTGTCATTCATGTACAATACTGTCATTCATGTACAATACTGTGTCATTCATGTACAATACTGTCATTCATGTACAATACTGTCATTCATGTACAATACTGTCATATTCATGTACAATACTGTCATATTCATGTACAATACTGTCATATTCATGTGCAATACTGTCATTTGTGTGCAATACTGTCATTCATCATGTACAATACTGTCATCCATGTGCAATACTGTCATTCGTGTACAATACTGTCATTCATGTGCAATACTGTCATTCATGTACAATACTGCTATTCATGTGCAATACTGTCATTCATGTGCAATACTGTCATTCATGTACAATACTGTCATTCATGTACTATACTGTCATTCATGTACAATACTGTCATTCATGTACAATACTGTCATTCATGTGCAATACTGTCATTCATGTACAATACTGTCATTCATGTGCAATACTGGCATCATGTACAATACTGTCATTCATGTACAATACTGTCATTCATGTGCAATACTGTCATTCATGTACAATACTGTCATTCATGTACAATACTGTCATTCATGTGCAATACTGTCATCATGTACAATACTGTCATTCATGTACAATACTGTCATTCATGTGCAATACTGTCATATTCATGTGCAACACTGTCATTCATGTGCAACACTGTCATTCATGTACTATACTGTCATTCATGTGCAATACTGTCATTCATGTACAATACTGTCATTCATGTACAATACTGCCATTCATCTGCAATACTGTCATTCATGTACAATACTGTCATTCATGTGCAATACTGTCATTCATGTACAATACTGTCATTCATGTACAATACTGTCATTCATCTACAATACTGTCATTCATGTACAATACTGTCATTCATGTACAATACTGCCATTCATCTGCAATACTGTCATTCATGTACAATACTGTCATTCATGTACAATACTGTCATTCATGTACAATACTGCCATTCATCTGCAATACTGTCATTCATGTACAATACTGTCATTCATGTGCAATACTGTCATTCATGTACAATACTGTCATTCATGTACAATACTGTCATTCATCTACAATACTGTCATTCATGTACAATACTGTCATTCATGTACAATACTGCCATTCATCTGCAATACTGTCATTCATGTACAATACTGTCATTCATGTACAATACTGTCATTCATGTACAATACTGTCATTCGTGTACAATACTCTCATTCGTGTGCAATACTGTCATTCATGTACAATACTGTCATTCATGTACAATACTGTCATTCATGTGCAATACTGTCATCATGTACAATAATGTCATTCATGTACAATACTGTCATTCATGTACAATACTGTCATTCATGTGCAATACTGTCATATTCATGTGCAACACTGTCATTCATGTGCAACACTGTTATTCATGTACAATACTGTCATTCATATGCAATACTGCCATTCATGTACAATACTTTCATATGCATGTGCAATACTGTCATATTCATGTGCAATACTGTCATTCATGTACAATACTGTGTCATTCATGTACAATACTGTCATTCATGTACAATACTGTCATTCATGTACAATACTGTGTCATTCATGTACAATACTGTCATTCATGTACAATACTGTCATTCATGTACAATACTGTCATATTCATGTACAATAGTGTCATTTGTGTGCAATACTGTCATTCATCATGTACAATACTGCCATTCATCTGCAATACTGTCATTCATGTACAATACTGTCATTCATGTGCAATACTGTCATTCATGTACAATACTGTCATTCATGTACAATACTGTCATTCATCTACAATACTGTCATTCATGTACAATACTGTCATTCATGTACAATACTGCCATTCATCTGCAATACTGTCATTCATGTACAATACTGTCATTCATGTACAATACTGTCATTCATGTACAATACTGTCATTCGTGTACAATACTCTCATTCGTGTGCAATACTGTCATTCATGTACAATACTGTCATTCATGTACAATACTGTCATTCATGTGCAATACTGTCATCATGTACAATAATGTCATTCATGTACAATACTGTCATTCATGTACAATACTGTCATTCATGTGCAATACTGTCATATTCATGTGCAACACTGTCATTCATGTGCAACACTGTTATTCATGTACAATACTGTCATTCATATGCAATACTGCCATTCATGTACAATACTTTCATATGCATGTGCAATACTGTCATATTCATGTGCAATACTGTCATTCATGTACAATACTGTGTCATTCATGTACAATACTGTCATTCATGTACAATACTGTGTCATTCATGTACAATACTGTAATTCATGTACAATACTGTCATTCATGTACAATACTGTCATATTCATGTACAATAGTGTCATATTCATGTACAATACTGTCATATTCATGTGCAATACTGTCATTTGTGTGCAATACTGTCATTCATCATGTACAATACTGTCATCCATGTGCAATACTGTCATTCGTGTACAATACTGTCATTCATGTGCAATACTGTCATTCATGTACAATACTGCTATTCATGTGCAATACTGTCATTCATGTGCAATACTGTCATTCATGTACAATACTGTCATTCATGTACTATACTGTCATTCATGTACAATACTGTCATTCATGTACAATACTGTCATTCATGTGCAATACTGTCATTCATGTACAATACTGTCATTCATGTGCAATACTGGCATCATGTACAATACTGTCATTCATGTACAATACTGTCATTCATGTGCAATACTGTCATTCATGTACAATACTGTCATTCATGTACAATACTGTCATTCATGTGCAATACTGTCATCATGTACAATACTGTCATTCATGTACAATACTGTCATTCATGTGCAATACTGTCATATTCATGTGCAACACTGTCATTCATGTGCAACACTGTCATTCATGTACAATACTGTGTCATTCATGTGCAATACTGTCATATTCATGTGCAACACTGTCATTCATGTGCAACACTGTCATTCATGTACAATACTGTGTCATTCATGTGCAATACTGTCATTCATGTACAATACTGTGTCATTCATGTACAATACTGTCATTCATGTACAATACTGTCATTCATGTACAATACTGTCATATTCATGTACAATAGTGTCATATTCATGTACAATACTGTCATATTCATGTGCAATACTGTCATATTCATGTGCAATACTGTCATTCATGTACAATACTGTCATTTGTGTGCAATACTGTCAGTCATCATGTACAATACTGTCATCCATGTGCAATACTGTCATTCATGTACAATACTGTCATTCATGTGCAATACTGTCATTCATGTACAATACTGCTATTCATTTGCAATACTGTCATTCATGTGCAATACTGTCATTCATGTACAATACTGTCATTCATGTACTATACTGTCATTCATGTGCAATACTGTCATTCATGTACAATACTGTCATTCATGTACAATACTGTCATTCATGTGCAATACTGTCATTCATGTACAATACTGTCATTCATGTACAATACTGTCATTCATGTGCAATACTGTCATTCATGTACAATACTCTCATTCATGTGCAAAACTGTCATTCATGTACAATACTGTCATTCATGTACAATACTGTCATTCATATGCAATACTGTCATTCATGTACAATACTGTCATTCATGTGCAATACTGTCATTCATGTGCAATACTGTCATCATGTACAAGAGTGTTTTTCAAACTTCCTATAAGTGATCTGTTCTTTTCTTCTGTATCTACCTCTGTATCTACCTGCGTTGCATCAATGAAATTTCCCCATGTGGGACAATAAAGGAATATCTTATCTTATCTTATTCATGTACAATACTGTCATTCATGTACTATACTGTCATTCATGTACAATACTGTCATCCATGTGCAATACTGTCATTCATGTGCAATACTGTCATTCATGTACAATACTGTCATTCATGTACTATACTGTCATCCATGTGCAATACTGTCATTCATGTACAATACTGTCATTCATGTACAATACTGTCATTCATGTGCAATACTGTCATCATGTACAATACTGTCATTCATGTGCAATACTGTCATTCATGTACAATACTGTCATTCATGTACAATACTGTCATTCATGTGCAATACTGTCATATGCATGTGCAATACTGTCATTCATGTGCAATACTGTCATTCATGTACAATACTGTCATATGCATGTGCAATACTGTCATATTCATGTGCAATACTGTCATTCATGTAAATACTGTCATATTCATGTACAATAGTGTCATATTCATGTACAATACTGTCATATTCATGCGCAATACTGTCATATTCATGTGCAATACTGTCATATTCATGTGCAATACTGTCATTCATGTACAATACTGTCATTTGTGTGCAATACTGTCATTCATCATGTACAATACTGTCATCCATGTGCAATACTGTCATTCATGTACAATACTGTCAATCATGTGCAATACTGTGACATAATGTCGATCATCCTGGTGCAATATTCTCTGTCCATACAACAGCTGTAAATAAGAGTGTTACTATTGTTATTATTATTTTATTCTTATTAAGAGTATAAGAGGTTTTTATAAGAGTTTTATAAGAGTTTTTTCCAACAAGAGTGTTTTTTATAAGTTATCTGCTTTTTATTATTTACTTCTGCACCTATTCTGTGTTGCAACACTGGAATTTCCCCATCATGGGACAAATAAGGGCTTATCTTAATCTTCTTTTCCTTCCTTTTTGGCAAAATGCGACTTCCAAAAAATCTCCGTAAGTTTGCGCCGCTCGTGACACAACTTTCCGCTCTTCACTCGGCGGCGGCACCGAGACCGCGACGTCACAAAACAGCCAGATTCCTTGCTTTGTCTGCACTTTTTAGATAAAGAGGTCAAACCCAGCGTGGAGTTTAATCTGGGAACAGAGTGTGCGCGTTCACCGCAGAAACGCCGATGGGAACGCGGCCCATCAGCCCAAGCGTTCCGTCGCACGTGCTCATACTTCCACGTCCACCTCGGTTGCACAACGCGCGCCGCCATATCTGCCCCGGTTTCATCGACGGTCGGGGCCTTGCGCAGATTAGGGCTAGAGCGCGATGCTAATCTGGCTAAAGCGCCTCTGACAGGTGTAAGCTGCGACAGAGGACGCGTCTTACAGCAAGCTTCACGCAATACTTCGGAAATCTCTGCGTGGGATTAGGAGCCAGCCACTATTCAAACATCAGCCGGTCTGCAAATATTACAGCGCAGACAGAACGGGCAGAAGTACTGCGAATGTACGCGGCCTGGACAGGACATAATATACATAATACTGTTTACCAGCGACTAAATACATTTACTTCACTGCCGTCTTTGAGGATCTGCACTCGAGATGTATTTCACTGATTACTTTGACTCCACTGCATTTGAAACATACTTCATACGTCATACTAGATTTAGAAAAAGTGTAGAAAGTATCTGGTACTTTTGTGTTAGAGTATTTTTTTTGTACTTTTGAGTATTTTTTGTTTGTTGTGACTTGGCTTTGATCTATTTTAAGAGGCGTTTATTCTTGCAATTTCCCAAAGTACACATTATAACGTATTTTCCGGACTGTAAGTCACACTGGAGTATAAGTCGCACTGGAGTATAAGTCGCACTGGAGTATAAGTCGCACTGGAGTATAAGTCGCACTGGAGTAAAAGTCACACTGGAGTATAAGTCACACTGGAGTATAAGTCGCACTGGAGTATAAGTCGCACTGGAGTATAAGTCACACTGGAGTATAAGTCACACTGGAGTATAAGTCACACTGGAGTATGTCACACTGGAGTATAAGTCGCACTGGAGTATAAGTCGCACTGGAGTATAAGTCGCACTGGAGTATAAGTCGCACTGGAGTATAAGTCGCACTGGAGTATAAGTCGCACTGGAGTATAAGTCGCACTGGAGTATAAGTCACACTGGAGTATAAGTCACACTGGAGTATAAGTCGCACTGGAGTATGTCACACTGGAGTATAAGTCACACTGGAGTATAAGTCGCACTGGAGTATAAGTCGCACTGGAGTATAAGTCACACTGGAGTATAAGTCGCACTGGAGTATAAGTCGCACTGGAGTATAAGTCGCACTGGAGTATAAGTCGCACTGGAGTATAAGTCGCACTGGAGTATAAGTCACACTGGAGTATAAGTCACACTGGAGTATAAGTCGCACTGGAGTATAAGTCGCACTGGAGTATAAGTCGCACTGGAGTATAAGTCACACTGGAGTATAAGTCTCACCAGCCAAAAAATGCATAATAGAGAAAAAAAAAACATATATAAGTCACACTGGAGTATGAAATGCAGTTGAAAGTGTGAAAATAACAAATAATATCACACATAAGTCGCTCCAGTGTATAAGTATATAAGTGTAAATATAAGTATAAGTCGCACCCTGGCCGAAACTATGGAAAAAAGTGCGACTTATAGTCCGGAAAATACGGTATACTGAAACTGCCACTCTGCACCTGACTGAGCATATAAGAATAAGGTTTAGAAAGAAGGGGAGTCGTTTTCTTAGATTTCCGTAACGCTTTTGACTAATCACAATATTCTTATTTCTAAACTTTCAAACTTTGATTACAGTGGAAAGATGTAGTGTGTTCAAGTCACAGATGTTTGGAATGCACAGTGGGTGTGCCCCAGGGGTCTGTATTAGGCCCCTTGCTTTTTAGCCTGGCAGAAAAGTGATGGTGGGTATTTGACACAGGTTCATCCTCCTTGTACTTTCTGATGACGCATGATCTCAGAAAGTACCTGACACTTCTGGAGCCTGGACTGCTGCACGTGTGGGAGAGTACACTGTACAACATAGTACAATGTACTATGTGGATATTGTTCTGTTCTGAGTGAGATAAAAACAGGGAGATCCCAAACACTTCCTGTTCCCCGCCTAAGGCCCAAAGGTCTGTGCACTGGAGTCCCCCATTCCCTTTGCACTCTTCCCTTTGATGTCTTAAACTCTTCTGGGATTTTAATGCATTTTGTCCCTGTTTATTTTGAATCCTGCTCCACACATAAACTTGCCGTGGCAGAGAACCAGCTGCGGACACGAGTTACAACACAGTCACTGGTGCACCTCTCCACAGATCTGACCTGCAAACAACCTAAGATTACACATCATGATGACCAGCCAAACCCCCAGTCAAAACATTTACAGTCCTCTTGCTCGGCCGCTCGGCCGCTCGGCCGCTCTGTCGCTCTCTCGCTCGGTCGCTCTGTCGCTCGGTCGCTCGGTCGCTCAGTCGCTCTGTCGCTCTCTCGCTCGGTCGCTCTGTCGCTCAGTCGCTCTGTCGCTCTGTCGCTCGGTCGCTCGGTCGCTCGGTCGCTCAGTCGCTCTGTCGCTCTGTCGCTCTCTCGCTCGGTCGCTCGGTCGCTCTCTCGCTCGGTCGCTCTCTCGCTCGGTCGCTCGGTCGCTCGGTCGCTCTGTCGCTCTGTCGCTCGGTCGCTCTGTCGCTCTGTCGCTCTGTCGCTCTGTCGCTCAGTCGCTCTGTCGCTCAGTCGCTCAGTCGCTCTGTCGCTCTGTCGCTCTGTCGCTCAGTCGCTCTGTCGCTCTGTCGCTCAGTCGCTCTGTCGCTCTGTCGCTCAGTCGCTCAGTCGCTCTGTCGCTCTGTCGCTCTGTCGCTCTGTCGCTCTGTCGCTCAGTCGCTCAGTCGCTCAGTCGCTCTGTCGCTCTGTCGCTCGGTCGCTCGGTCGCTCTGTCGCTCGGTCGCTCGGTCGCTCTGTCGCTCGGTCGCTCGGTCGCTCGGTCGCTCTCTCGCACGGTCGCTCTCTCGCTCGGTCGCTCTCTCGCTCGGTCGCTCGGTCGCTCGGTCGCTCAGTCGCTCTGTCGCTCTGTCGCTCAGTCGCTCAGTCGCTCTGTCGCTCTGTCGCTCAGTCGCTCTGTCGCTCTGTCGCTCAGTCGCTCAGTCGCTCTGTCGCTCTGTCGCTCTGTCGCTCTGTCGCTCTGTCGCTCGGTCGCTCGGTCGCTCGGTCGCTCGGTCGCTCGGTCGCTCTCTCGCTCGGTCGCTCGGTCGCTCGGTCGCTCGGTCGCTCAGTCGCTCAGTCGCTCTGTCGCTCTGTCGCTCAGTCGCTCAGTCGCTCTGTCGCTCTGTCGCTCTGTCGCTCAGTCGCTCTGTCGCTCTGTCGCTCAGTCGCTCAGTCGCTCAGTCGCTCTGTCGCTCTGTCGCTCTGTCGCTCTGTCGCTCAGTCGCTCAGTCGCTCTGTCGCTCTGTCGCTCTGTCGCTCTGTCGCTCTGTCGCTCTGTCGCTCAGTCGCTCAGTCGCTCAGTCGCTCAGTCGCTCAGTCGCTCTGTCGCTCTGTCGCTCTGTCGCTCTGTCGCTCTGTCGCTCTGTCGCTCTGTCGCTCAGTCGCTCAGTCGCTCAGTCGCTCAGTCGCTCAGTCGCTCTGTCGCTCAGTCGCTCTGTCGCTCTGTCGCTCTGTCGCTCTGTCGCTCAGTCGCTCTGTCGCTCTGTCGCTCTGTCGCTCTGTCGCTCAGTCGCTCTGTCGCTCAGTCGCTCTGTCGCTCAGTCGCTCTGTCGCTCTGTCGCTCTGTCGCTCTGTCGCTCAGTCGCTCTGTCGCTCAGTCGCTCTGTCGCTCAGTCGCTCTGTCGCTCAGTCGCTCTGTCGCTCAGTCGCTCTGTCGCTCAGTCGCTCAGTCGCTCAGTCGCTCTGTCGCTCTGTCGCTCAGTCGCTCAGTCGCTCAGTCGCTCTGTCGCTCTGTCGCTCAGTCGCTCTGTCGCTCAGTCGCTCTGTCGCTCAGTCGCTCTGTCGCTCTGTCGCTCAGTCGCTCTGTCGCTCAGTCGCTCAGTCGCTCAGTTTGTGTGCAAATACATCAGACACTAAAACAAATCTGACACACAGCATTTGATTGAAAGCAATAATCATATTTGGAATGATTTACTGAATGCTTTTTCTCTCTTAAGTCTCTCTTTTTTAAGGTTCAGGAGCAGCAGAAAACTTCCATTTTATTCACAACAAGAGTTTCCCAAACATTTTAAGTCCGAATCTTCTGAATCTTCTGAACTGAAACCAAGCAAACCATATTTATTTGACTAGTCGATTGTGTTATTGGACTTGCACGTTCATGTGACGTTAAACATGTGACGTTAAACATGTGACGTTAAACATGTGACGTTAAACATGTGACGTTAAACATGTGACGTTAAACATGTCACGTTAAACATGTGACGTTAAACATGTGACGTTAAACATGTGACGTTAAACATGTGACGTTAAACATGTGACGTTAAACATGTCACGTTAAACATGTGACGTTAAACATGTGACGTTAAACATGTCACGTTAAACATGTGACGTTAAACATGTGACGTTAAACATGTGACGTTAAACATGTGACGTTAAACATGTGACGTTAAACATGTGACGTTAAACATGTGACGTTAAACATGTGACGTTAAACATGTCACGTTAAACATGTGACGTTAAACATGTGACGTTAAACATGTGACGTTAAACATGTGACGTTAAACATGTGACGTTAAACATGTCACGTTAAACATGTGACGTTAAACATGTGACGTTAAACATGTGACGTTAAACATGTGACGTTAAACATGTGACGTTAAACATGTCACGTTAAACATGTCACGTTAAACATGTGACGTTAAACATGTCACGTTAAACATGTGACGTTAAACATGTGACGTTAAACATGTGACGTTAAACATGTCACGTTAAACATGTCACGTTAAACATGTGACGTTAAACATGTCACGTTAAACATGTGACGTTAAACATGTCACGTTAAACATGTGACGTTAAACATGTGACGTTAAACATGTGACGTTAAACATGTGACGTTAAACATGTGACGTTAAACATGTGACGTTAAACATGTGACGTTAAACATGTGACGTTAAACATGTCACGTTAAACATGTCACGTTAAACATGTGACGTTAAACATGTCACGTTAAACATGTCACGTTAAACATGTGACGTTAAACATGTGACGTTAAACATGTCACGTTAAACATGTGACGTTAAACATGTCACGTTAAACATGTGACGTTAAACATGTGACGTTAAACATGTGACGTTAAACATGTCACGTTAAACATGTGACGTTAAACATGTGACGTTAAACATGTGACGTTAAACATGTGACGTTAAACATGTGACGTTAAACATGTCACGTTAAACATGTGACGTTAAACATGTGACGTTAAACATGTCACGTTAAACATGTGACGTTAAACATGTCACGTTAAACATGTGACGTTAAACATGTGACGTTAAACATGTGACGTTAAACATGTCACGTTAAACATGTGACGTTAAACATGTGACGTTAAACATGTCACGTTAAACATGTCACGTTAAACATGTGACGTTAAACATGTGACGTTAAACATGTGACGTTAAACATGTCACGTTAAACATGTGACGTTAAACATGTGACGTTAAACATGTCACGTTAAACATGTCACGTTAAACATGTGACGTTAAACATGTGACGTTAAACATGTGACGTTAAACATGTCACGTTAAACATGTGACGTTAAACATGTGACGTTAAACATGTCACGTTAAACATGTCACGTTAAACATGTGACGTTAAACATGTGACGTTAAACATGTGACGTTAAACATGTCACGTTAAACATGTCACGTTAAACATGTGACGTTAAACATGTGACGTTAAACATGTGACGTTAAACATGTGACGTTAAACATGTGACGTTAAACATGTGACGTTAAACATGTGACGTTAAACATGTGACGTTAAACATGTGACGTTAAACATGTCACGTTAAACATGTGACGTTAAACATGTGACGTTAAACATGTGACGTTAAACATGTGACGTTAAACATGTGACGTTAAACATGTGACGTTAAACATGTCACGTTAAACATGTCACGTTAAACATGTGACGTTAAACATGTCACGTTAAACATGTGACGTTAAACATGTCACGTTAAACATGTGACGTTAAACATGTGACGTTAAACATGTGACGTTAAACATGTGACGTTAAACATGTGACGTTAAACATGTCACGTTAAACATGTGACGTTAAACATGTGACGTTAAACATGTGACGTTAAACATGTCACGTTAAACATGTCACGTTAAACATGTGACGTTAAACATGTCACGTTAAACATGTCACGTTAAACATGTGACGTTAAACATGTGACGTTAAACATGTCACGTTAAACATGTCACGTTAAACATGTGACGTTAAACATGTCACGTTAAACATGTGACGTTAAACATGTGACGTTAAACATGTGACGTTAAACACGTGACGTTAAACACGTGACGTTAAACATGTGACGTTAAACATGTGACGTTAAACATGTGACGTTAAACATGTGACGTTAAACATGTCACGTTAAACATGTGACGTTAAACATGTCACGTTAAACATGTCACGTTAAACATGTGACGTTAAACATGTGACGTTAAACATGTGACGTTAAACATGTCACGTTAAACATGTGACGTTAAACATGTGACGTTAAACATGTGACGTTAAACATGTGACGTTAAACATGTCACGTTAAACATGTCACGTTAAACATGTCACGTTAAACATGTGACGTTAAACATGTGACGTTAAACATGTGACGTTAAACATGTCACGTTAAACATGTCACGTTAAACATGTGACGTTAAACATGTCACGTTAAACATGTGACGTTAAACATGTGACGTTAAACATGTGACGTTAAACATGTCACGTTAAACATGTGACGTTAAACATGTGACGTTAAACATGTCACGTTAAACATGTCACGTTAAACATGTGACGTTAAACATGTGACGTTAAACATGTGACGTTAAACATGTCACGTTAAACATGTGACGTTAAACATGTGACGCTAAACATGTCACGTTAAACATGTGACGTTAAACATGTGACGTTAAACATGTCACGTTAAACATGTGACGTTAAACATGTCACGTTAAACATGTGACGTTAAACATGTCACGTTAAACATGTCACGTTAAACATGTGACGTTAAACATGTGACGTTAAACATGTGACGTTAAACATGTCACGTTAAACATGTGACGTTAAACATGTGACGTTAAACATGTCACGTTAAACATGTCACGTTAAACATGTGACGTTAAACATGTGACGTTAAACATGTCACGTTAAACATGTCACGTTAAACATGTCACGTTAAACATGTGACGTACACTTTATAAGAATGACAAGACGCTTCACAAACATTACTGTAAAAACATGTTAGTTTATTTGACATACACTCTACACTGTAAAAACATGTTAGTTTATTTGACATACACTCTACACTGTAAAAACATGTTAGTTTATTTGACATACACTCTACACTGTAAAAACATGTTAGTTTATTTGACATACACTCTACACTGTAAAAACATGTTAGTTTATTTGACATACACTCTACACTGTAAAAACATGTTAGTTTATTTGACATACACTCTACACTGTAAAAACATGTTAGTTTATTTGACATACACTCTACACTGTAAAAACATGTTCGTTTATTTGACATACACTCTACACTGTAAAAACATGTTCGTTTATTTGACATACACTCTACACTGTAAAAACATGTTAGTTTATTTGACATACACTCTACACTGTAAAAACATGTTAGTTTATTTGACATACACTCTACACCGTAAAAACATGTTAGTTTATTTGACATACACTCTACACTGCACAAACATCATTTGCATCTTCCAGTTTCACACTCGTTTTCAGACAAGATTCCGGAAGACTCTGTAAACACTGGAGTCGAGGCATTCGTTGATCATTTTGGAAACTCTGTCTCTCTGTGTGTTCTTTCCAATAGGGACAAGGAGTTGATTCATCCAGTTGTGTTTTGTGTACAATGTATGGATTATGGGGATTTATGAAGGCACACACATGAAACCCATCACGTACTTCCACATGTTTCCAAAGTTGTATGTTTTAGAGGAATTTACTTGGAAAAATTACGCCAAAAATGCTGGAAATGTGTGTTTACAGTCAGTGCAGAGAGGCTATAGCAAAGAACTATCCCAGGATAAATAATAAAGTCAGTGAAACATTACAACAAAACAGGATTTCTAAACTTTAATTCAGATTGTTTATCGTAAAGGTGCATTATGTAACTTTTATGGTGCTTTGGCATATTCCACAATATGATATTAAACGTCACCACCAGGTCAAGTCACAGGTCAGATCTCTGGAAAGGCGAGCCGCTTACAGTGAGAATGTATGTTTTTGAAGCCATTAAAACACATGTAGAATAAATGCTATATAAATGGGTTAATGCCATACTGTGGAACATTCCAGACAAAGCACGTCGTCATGGAGACAAGCAGAAGCACTTTTACTTGAGTAGTTAATTTGTTTAGATTTATTTACTTTATCATTTTCTATTATTGTTTTTCTTTTCCTTTTTTCCCTCCTTTCCCCCCAAATCTAATGTTTAAAATATTAAAATTAAATGATTTTTCGATTTCAAATGCATTTTCAAATAGTTTTAACATTTGATTTTTTTTTTTTCAGATCCTAAATCATCCGTAAAGTAAGATTTGTTTTGAGTTTTTGAGTTTGCAAACACTTTTAAGTAGAACAACGATAATATTGAAACGAGTAAGAATATATTGAGTAAGAAATACCTTCAAACGATGCAGAAAACTTCACCAACTCACTTCAGTTTAAACAAGTCTGAATTTAATCACCATCAACGTTTCTTGTTGCAGTGTCATTTTTGGTTAGTGGCATCAAAATAATGTCGACATCAAAATAATGTCCACATCAAAATAATGTCCACATCAAAATAATGTCCACATCAAAATAATGTCCACATCAAAATAATGTCCACGTGGAGCAGCATCTAACATTAAACACATCACAAATAAACTAAAAAGCTACAGTAAAGTAACACTGTTCTAAAGTTAGTGACGTACAGTCCCTTCTCTATAATCTGCTCTGAACCGTGTCGCAGTGAAGCTTAAATGTATTGTACATATATAATATTCCTGAGTTTCATTGTATTAAATATTATGTAATGCTAAATATAAGGCAATAATTGTGGCAGAGGTTTAGAAAACATTTTGAATAATATACATTTTTAGAAAAGGCAGTGGCCCTTTTACACGTTGTGAGCACCAACTGAATTCACATCAAGTCCAATTCATAATGACATGTTTTGGGGGCAAATTGCCACTTGTTTTTGTTTTGTTTTTTAATAGTTTTGTGCTGTCATTTTCATTCACTTCAGTAAAATGTAACATAAGTTTTAATAATGAAAGACGTTTCTTGCATGGTTTTGTAGCAATCCCGTTATATGTTGATGGAATTGAATTTAAAGGTGCACTGTGTAACTTTTCTCGTTCAACAGGACTTTCTCCCATTCAAAAAGATTGAATATGTTGTTTTAAATTGCTAAGTGCCATAGCAACGGTGCAAATCATTAAACATATCAAGCATGTATTTAATGACACATATTTGTATTGCTCAAAGCTATGGTAAAAAAAACATTCCTTGAGCAGTGTTGCCTCTCCACAGATCTGAGCTGTGACTTGACCTGGTGGGGTCATCTGCTTGTCTCCATGGATATATATAAGTGTAATGTAAAGCATCTACAAGGACATGAGCAGGTTTCCGAGAAAAGTTACATAGTGCATCTTTAAAAGTCTGAAACATGCTTTGCAAATGTAACTCCATGTTTTAAATAAAAGTGTATTTATAAAAATAGTTTAGAAATAGTATGTAGAGCATTTGTCTTGATCCCTGGATGATAAAAACATGGTTATTTTACATTGATCACAAAACAATCACTTCACAGCAACAGTGAGTCCATGTTTAGTGAAGAAGCAGCATTTGTCCAGTGTCTCCAGTGATGTCACAGACAGTGGTCGAGGGTTCAATCCCCCAAGAGTTTGTCACTTAATACTTAAAGTCTTGAAACAAAATCCAGTATAAATTTAGCCTGAGATTTGAGCTTATAAATACAGCTCATGAAGTGATCATAGTTTAAAAGCACAGTTGAAAGCTGATGGGAAAAGGTAGCTTTAGCGCCAATAAATGTGTAAACTGTTCAGAAGTATTCGAATCCTGGCTCTGACAAACTACTGCATGTCCTCCCTTCTCTCTTCCCCATTTCATGCTCAGCAGTCGTGTCTAAAAAAATCTTTTGGCTGATGGCCAATCGCCACTTCATGCAAAAAAATAAAAACAAAATTAATTAATTATTTTGCGTTGATCCAAGGCAAATAATTTGAATTTAATTTGTCATAATTTGATCCAATTATAAACTCTTTGAGCTTATGCACGTGTGGATTTAGCATATTAATACTGTTTTAATTTTTTTATTTTATATTCCAACCTGAAGAATGAAACCTGCATTTCATTCAGGAGACATTGTCGTTCACTTTATCATTAACTACACCTTAATTAGCCTTAATAAAGCATGAACAAAGACATAATTCATAATGAACAAGTGGTTTATTAAGAACGATTCAGGCTTAGTAACTTCGTAATCAATACCACAAATCTAACTCCTTAATTAAGTAATTTATAAGCCTGAATAATTCTTAATAAAGTATTTGTTCATTATGCATTAAGTCTTTGTTCATGCTTTATTCATGTATAGTTAATAGAAAGTTGTTTTGGGATAATACAAGTTGATTGGAGCAAGTTTCCCTGTTTTTGTTTCTGATCTCTTAAGTTTGTTCACATTTATGAAGCTAATATCCCTTTTCCCGTCGCACTGACAGTTGTTCCTCAAACCTCACTTCGAGCCAAAGTCCAAAGTCCTTCATGTTTTCCCCCCTAAACTCCGCCGCCCGTCCGCCCGTCCGACTCCTCCGCCCGTCGCCCTCCGTCCATCTCCAGCAGGTTCATGGCGTCTCTTACCGACACCGCTACGTAATACGCGTGCGGCTTCAGCGTCAGCCCGTAGTCGTAGCCCATGGACGGGGGCCTGGAGGGGTCGGACTTGATGTCGCACTGATGAGCTGTGAGCGCCGTGAACAGGAAGAGCTGCAGTTTGGACAGCTCTTCGCCGATGCACCTCCGTTTGCCCAGAGAGAAGATGAGCACGTTGCTGGTCAGATCCTTGTTCAGGGCGCCCTCCGCCGTGAGGAACCGCAGCGGGTTGAAGGTCTCGGGCTCGTCCCACACTTTAGGGTCGTGGTTGATGGACCATTGGTTGATGAAGACGACGGTGTTCTTGGGCACGGGGAAGCCGCCGATGGAGGTGTCCGCGGTGGTGGCGTGAGGGATGGTGAGCGGCACGAAGCTGGAGTAGCGCATGACCTCGTAGATGAAGGCCATGACGTAAGGCAAGCGCGGCTGGTCCTCGAGCGACGGCAGGCGACTTCGGCCCACCACTTTGTCCACCTCCTGCTGCAGGCGCTGCTGCAACTCTGGGAACCTGCGGGACACAGAGGGTTGTCAGACCAGCAGCATCGTGTTTGTTCTTTGAGTTCAAATGAAAGTCAATAGAATAAATGACTCATGTTCGAAAGGGAGTAGGAAAATGTGTGATTACTTCTGATTTAAAACAGCCAGAGCTGAGCAAACACAGGGACAACAAAACAGTCAAATACACAATCTTATGATGTTTTTTTCTGTTCAGTTTCTTTTTTGAATGTACCCTTTTTACACCGTGACTTATATAGATATGTCTCTGTCCCTCCGGCGTCGCTCTGAACATCAGACCTGAGTGAAGTGTTTATGGGAAAATGCTGACAGTGCACTTACTCATCAGCTCAGATCAGGCCGCTCCACTTGTCTCCTGAACTCTCCCTCTTTCTTTATTATTATGACATAATGTGCCAAACGATGGAAATGATTTCATGCAGAGCCAATGATTAACATCTCCATGAATTGAGAAACCGTATGGGTTATTTTTTTGTGATATTTGGATTCCTCAGCATTTGTACATTTTTTGATGAATATAGAATATTTTGAATGCACCTTTTGTTCTCTATAACAAAGGTGTAGTCCTATTTTGGACGTGGTTTGATATAGTTTAGAACCAGAATGGTCATTTTATGGACTTTGTTTCTTGTCAATTATTTTCTTAAGTGGAAAAGAAAACTTCTGCAATAAACAACCGACTAATTTTGTTATTTCAGTGTCATAAAATGAATGTTCTTTAATTGCAGCCCAATCTTAATTATCAAGACTTTTATGCGTGACAAATGAGAGTTTAAAGAGACAAAACTGGGCTTAATGTTTATGTTTATTTATAACCAAAAGTAGTAAAGATGTGTTTTTGTCACAGCAGTGTCACAGTGTCATCCCTGCGGTTGCTGTGGAGACTAAAATCCAGTCTCTGCACCCTGCACTCTGCCATGAGTGAAGGCGCATAAAGACATGTACATGTACCTTGTACTATAAAGTGGTACTTTTAATGCACTGACCTGATGAGGAGGAGGATGATCCACTGCTGCGCCGTGGACAGCGTGTCCTGGCTCGCCCCGAACACGTCTCCCACAGTCGGTGTGACATAGTCCTTCTCCAGCGTGATCCCGGAGCGGTCCCGGAGATTGTCCAGCGCCACGATGTACGCGTCCGTCATGTCCCGGATGATGCCGGACTCCATGGTCTTCTTATGCGCCACTACTTTGTCGCGGATGAACGTGCAGAACTCCAGGTTCAGTTCCTTGAAGTTGTCGAAGATGGTTTTGATGGGGTTTGGAAAGTACTGCAGCCACGGCATCACGTCCACGATGCTGCCCGCGCCCACAGTCTTGGTGAACTGGTCATTTCTGCCCACGACCTGTCGGAACTCCTCATCGTTATACGAGTAGCGCTTTCCGAAACAGAGCGCGCTCATGGTGTTGGCTGTGGACACCACTAGATATGACAGAGGCACAAAGTACCGTTGCTCCTCAGTCTTTTCCACAAAAAGCTGCAGAAGTTCTTTGAACTCACTCAGAATGTGATGCTCAAATGTTTTCTTGGTGTCAGGATTGCCCTGATAAAACATACGCAAAGTGGATTGTGATATTTTTCGGTGCACTTTCCACCACTCAGTTGAAGTGTTGAACGCGACTCCGTTGCCCTCAGAAACGTACTTAAACGAAGTGAAGTCCGGTCTCCCCGCGAAGTCCGGTCCCTGTTTGACCAGCGCCTGTTTGATGGAGTCTCCGTTCAGAACCACCACGGGCCTGGAGCCCAGTTTAATCTGGAAAACATCACCGTATTTCTGGGTCAAACGCGTCAAGTACTTGTGTGGTGCACTGCCCATCTGTGCCGCGTTCCCAATGATGGGCCACGGGAAAGGCCCCGGGAGAGAGGAGCGCGTCCGCAGCCAGCGCCGCAGGTGCAACGTGAACAGCAGCGTGACGCACGAGAGCAGCAGCGCCCTGAGGGTCGCGGGGTGAATGCTTTCTGCCGTCAGGTCCATGACCTGCATGTTGCGCAGCGAGGACCACATCAGGAGGACTTTATCCGCGCGGCACAGGTGGTGCAGGTGGTGCAGGTGGTGCAGGTGGTGCAGGTGGTGCAGGTGGTGCAGGTGGTACAGGTGGCGCAGGTGGTGCAGGTGGTGCAGGTGGTGCAGGTGGTGCAGGTGGTGCAGGTGGCGCAGGTGGTACAGGTGGCACAGGTGGCACTGGTGGCACTGGTGGCACAGGTGCCACTGGTGGCACAGGTGGCACAGGTGGCACTAGAGGCAGAGGCGTCAGTCTCATCAACTAAAGGCTCCAGATGCACGCGTCCTGAGGCTGAGGCTGTGCAGCGCAGTGATGCAGAACTGTGCTTCTCACTCCTCTGTCCATTGAGGCTTTGAGACGCCGCAGCTTCCCATTTGTCCTTTAACACTGCAGCAGCAGCACGCGCGCTCACGAGGCCCTCCCTTCTCTGAGCGCGTGAGTGCGGTTGCAACAGACGCGAAAGACAGACACTCAACAAAAAAATATAACAATCACAAATGCAATTGTTAGATTTAATTCAGAATTATATTGGACGCGATTACACAGAATTGGTTTGTAAATAAAGAATTATATTTTATTCAGAGTTATCTGTACCATATATATATATATATATATATATATATATATATATATATATATATATATATATATATATATATATATATATATATTATATATATATAACAGATCCCCTGAAAAACTTCAGACATCTCACATTTCTGGACTGAGAAATGTGCACCCTCAAGCTCCCAGGCCAGAGGACTCGAACTTAGAAAAAAAAAAGGGTCAAGACCACCAGCGGAGGGTGAGAAGGGGATTTGTAAAAATGGTATATATAATATTTATATATATATATATATATATATATATATATATATATATATATATATATATATATATATATATATATATATATATAAATGTAAAATATATGTTTATTATATTTTTGTTACATTCATAGATTACAGTATTATTTCTTTCTCCTCTGAACTGTAACTGTAGCCCGCAGGCTGCAGAGCGCCTCCTGCTCACGGCTCATGTTTCCTCACATCCCGGGACGGGGCAGTGCGCTTTCCCGTGCAGCCACCAGGCGGAGGCCCCGCGCGCGCCTCTGAGTCAGGGGCCTGGACTCAAGAATTCAGAGACTGAACGCTTTCTAAGAAGGCCGTGGCTGCAGAGCCGCGGCGCGGTCAAAATGGCACAGCAATTTTAGGAACCGCGGCACGGCCATATAGCCTCATGGCTAACCCTAACCTTAACCCTAACCCTAACCTTAACCCGGCGCGGTCTAAAACGGCGCGGTCAAATAGCCCAGCAGTTTCAGGAGCCGCGGCACAAAATAACATGGCAGTTTCGGCCGCGTGCCGCGGCTCTGTAGACACTCCCTTCTAAGAACAACAGCGAGTTACAAAGGGCATGATGAATTAAGAGCCCTTTTTATTTTTTATTTGTTCTACATTTTACATGTATCATGTGTCACTACTTCGCCTATTGTATTACTATTTAAATTAAAACTGTACAATTTAAAGATCGTTCAATTACCCCAAAGGTATAAATATGAATTAAATTTACTATTTATATATATATATGTTATGTTTTCATCCTATTGTGCAAATATTTGCCTTTTTTATTATATCAAAAAGACAATCTAAATCTCAGTGGGACTTACCTGGTTGAATAAAGATAAATAAATGAAATAGCTATACAAATTGCATGAGAATGAGTGCAAAGCCACACCAGGTTTAGTATTGTTCTGGTTCGGATTCAGTTCAGCACCGCGGACAGCGTCCTCTGACCCACAACTCTTTCCACTATTTTGGACATTTCTTTCAGACAACATTACGAAACACACATATCTTATAGGGCTAAAGGCAGTGCTGAATATTATCTTGACTTGGGAATTTTCTCTGCCTTTATCATCTTTACAAAGACACGTGTATTAGATTTTAACTCAAGATGAACAGAACATATAAATAATTATGTTCATTGTTAGATTTATTTTGATTGAATATCTTTTTTACAATGTATTTTACTAAGAGTGTGTCAGCATTTATCTTGGGTGGTATGTTCTGGCAGTGATGACTGTTTTTAAATGGCTTTACAAATAAACTTGACCTTGACCATTACAGAACAGCTCTTGTGCTCGTGTTAAAGTGCTGGGTCTTTTGTGTATTCCGTGACTACTCTTTGTCTCTGCTGCTCTGAGGCCCATTGCGTGTGAGAGCAGAGGCAGGGCAGGGGGTGGGGCCAATAACAGATGACATACAGGTGAATGGTCTCCATAGTAACCCGGTGTTTAGACCAGGTCAAAACTTAGTTCAATTGTCAAATGACTGATTGTATGAATGATTGAAAAAGTAAACATATATGGTATGTTTTCTCCACCTATGAAACTATGCAGCTACTTTCAAACACCAACTTGTATTCCACAGAGAAAAGCCTGCTGCAAAGTGCGATAGAACAATAAGTCTCTCACAATGTGAATCTCATGGTATGATATTTATTGTCATGTTTATTGTTGAGAGGCTAAAATAATTGTGGAAATGTTTCTTTTTTAACAGTGTTCTCTGCATTAAAACGGAGCAAAGGATCATGGACATATTGTGCAAAATCAACTGAGTGCTCAGAAAATTCCTGTTTTCACCTACCTCCTATCCCCACCCACATCCTTGTGCGTTTTTTCGTTATTTGAAAAAGACTCAGAGTTACACAAGTCGAGTTCTAAAATGTCACACAGCTAATTTTCAAAAAATAAAAACACATAAAAATCTACTGCTTGATATGGTGAAATGTCCCTATGAAGAGGCGGAGCTTATCATTCTTGCAGTTTCGAACAGGAAGTCTAGATTAATAGTGTTTTACCAGAACATAATATAAAATGGTATCAATACAGCTAGAATAATCTCCTGTCATTTTAGAAAAGAAAAATAGTTATTAAAAATTTAATTATTTACCATATTTAAAAGTATTATTATTTGCTCTATTGCCATTTTAGTTTTATATTTCAAATCATTAATTTTTATTTCTTTTTTTTACTAGCTTCCAGAGCATACTGCGTAAACACTGAGGCCTCTTCTTCAGCACGCTCTTAGGTTCAGATCCCATAGTCTCAGTTATCCCATAGATCACTGGTAGAGGACGTACTTAACAGGATTAACAATACTAGTGTGAATGAAGCTAAATACAACTCCAGGTATGTTTTTGATGAGGAAATGGTTAAAAACTTAAAAGGCAATTTGATATGTATGTCCTTTAAGCAATGTTGCTTCAATATATTGTAACTACAATACAATAGTATTATATTATTTTGAGACCACCATGTCACCATATGCAATGTGTAAATATGCAATAAATGAATAAATAAAATCTGTTTTTCTGCCTTCATCTCTGACACATCACATGAGTCAGTATCAGCAGCTCGTTTACATTCAACTCGTAGTTTCATTCACAGATTGGCGTTTTGAGGAAGTGTTACATCACTCTTTGCTGTTCTGAGGAGTCTACATCTGATTTATGAGCTCATTTTGTGACGCACGAACAGGGGCCAGGAGCAGTTCAGGGGACGGGCCCTGGGGCCACAGCTCCTGTCACGCAAAAGTACTCCATCAAACGCTGACATCCAGGAAAATGAGGAGTGACACTGATTGATTGAGATACTGTTTTCACTTTACTTTAAACTTTATTAATATAACAGTCTTTGCAGCTCTAGTAATAAGTGTGCATGTTTTCATAATCAAGATAAGAATAAAGATATTAACAAGAGATAATAAAATGTAGATAATTAAGTGCTGATTGAGTCATTTTTGTTTGTACATGTCTGTAACTATATGTGTTAATGTACGCCTCACTGTTTTTGTTCTGTTTTTGGATACGTTTGATGGGAGCAAATCAGCTGCGGTATTTGGTCACAGCAAACCATATAGCTTTAATTTATTATCAGTTTCTGTAACTTCATAAAACAATAAGTTGTTAAAATGTCATTTAAGTTCTAAATGTGTTTTTTGGATGGAAAACAGCCGTATTATGGACATATTGTGTGTTATCTAATATCTGGTTAGCTTCCGTTGTGTCTTCCAGTACACATGTCGGTTGAATATAATTAAAATAGTAGATAAATGTAAATTTACAGTCAATACCATGAAATTGAATAAAAGTAATAATGATGGAGGACATTTTAAATGTAGTGCAAATAATTGGTAAACAACCACATGGTTATTTGTTTTAGTAAGCTTAATCTGTCATGCATTACTCCAATGTCTGTGAACAATAACTTTACTTTCCATACAATTAAATGCAGCATGTGACTAATGCATTAAACAAGAATTGTCAGTCAGTCAGAAACACTCAATGCAGTTCATCCTACTTAGAAATTCAAATTACTTCTTTTAGTTGACCCACAATGAGAGTAATTACTAAGGCTCACTTACTGTAGATGTAAACTGAGCAGTGCCTTTTATCTGCTTCCCGAGTAAGTGTAGCTCTACAGGCCATTGTTAGATAATGCAGAGTGATTAGGCCGTGTTAACGGTGGCTCCAAGCTTCTCTGTGTCTGTCAGGGGAAATGGACTTCAGGTAACTCAACACTGCGCCGTGTGAGGGGACATTTTATCTTGGCAGGACACATTCATACTCTACGCATCAGTCGTTTTGCCATTAGGACCAACAAGAGACAAGGCATACTTACTCCCTGTTTACTGATGCTTAGATCGAGCAGTTTTGAGCTCACTATCATGAAAGATTCTATTTTCTTGTCTGTTACATCAACACATTCATTCTAAAAGGCCAGATGTGGTTCTGCAATACAATAGATACTGTAGAAATAGAACAAAAACAAAACCGGTACTGTAGTTATTGCACATGTGTCAGTGTTATAAACCTTGTCATTGTGGGTTTGCTTCTCGGCTCTGATTGTTTGTTCAATGCCCCTACCCAAATAAACCTTTTTTGTATGTACACCAGGTCTAAATAAAGACTCATCTTGTTTTGCTGGGGGGGGGATCAATAAGCAAATAGCAAAGAAATAGATACATGATCTCACTTTTTTTTTTTTACTTAAAATAATGTATACAGTGAAAAGTACACATAGACATGACTTTATTTCAGCTCAAATCAGAGCGTTGCTGTACTGGACCCGGAGTACGAAGCTCAATGGAAAAAATGTGATCAAGAGGTTCTTGCACAGGCCTCACTGGCAGATGACAAACGGCTGGGTCAAATGGAGGAAGTGGAGAATCCCTGGGTAAAATATGTGCTTACAACCTAGAAAGAGCAAATCAAAAGAAGCAGAACCAAAGATTCAACGACTGGATAATAAAAGGTATAAAAGTCCATCAACACTCATGTTTGGAGGGAGTTCTATAGGAAAAAATGTATCATGATGTTTTTACTTAAGACCATGTCAAAGTGCTCACTATTTACAAGGAAGAAACTGACTGGCGATGATTTATGGATTCAAAAACAGCGGGAAATCTCCGGATCGCTACCTTTGATCACAAATTTGAGATAAATTTGAACTCCAGATATGTTTTTGATGAGGAAGCTAAGCTATAACATGGGTAGAAGCTCAAAAAGGTTGTTGTTGTTAACTTTTCTGAAATTGCCGTGATATAACATGTTGGTTGCACTACTTCTTGTTTTGAAACACTGCACTGCCTGACCGAACGTCCACTTTAAGCTGCCTGGTGGTTCGCCTGTCCTCCTCTGACTCTCGCTTGGTGCTCCCTTCACTAGGTTTTACCCGCCTTTGTCCCACATAAACCATCTTAATTGTGTTGTGACAATCCCGGACACCCATTTAGGAACATGCCGTGGTCAGCCAACCTCAAACTTTTAAAAAATCACAACGTATTAAGTGTGTTTTCACTGCGTAATTGCGTGTGACACTTAACAGTCAACATAGATACACAAACGCACATATGGGGCCATGCGCATGACCCCGGCCTGTTAATTATCGTTTTTTGGAGACGCCGCCGCAGAGTTAGTCTGGCGTAGAGTCAGGAGAGTTGAACGTTGGGCTAAACGTTTCACTTTGGTCGAACCGAAAAACCTCATTGACCTCGCGTCTCCGGATGTCAAAATTTCTCCCCCCTTTTCCGCCCCGAAACTTCCCAGAAAGCCTCTGAAAAGCATCAGTGATTCTAATGAGTTAGTCGAGTAATGACCATACAGAAACGCTTTTGAATTTGTGCTTCTTTACACAATTTTTTCTTCTTCCGTAGTCAGCCGTCCGTGAAGCTGTCTCCTCTTTTCTCTCACTGAAAGGTTTTTACCCAGAATTGTCCTTCAATTGTTACGCTTCAAGCTGCATGACTGCGCTTTCACAAATCGCTCAAAATAAAGCCGGGGCCGCTCCAAACTGCTAACTGCTGTTGCTGTTTGTATTGACCTCATTGAAGAGACCGAAGAATGGAAACTCTAAGCAGTGTTTGGGGTTTGAACTGGGTTTAATGAAGATGGAGCTGTTTTGTTTTGCAGAACACAATGAGAAATATTTAAAACAACGATCGCATTGAAAAATCGACAGTAAGTATTGCACGGTCTCCAGATTGACACAATGGTGATTATGGTTTTCCCTTTAAATGCAGAACAATTCATGTCTAATGTGGCCAATTGTACTTGAAGAAAGACTGAAAGTTGCCAACAATGGAAGAACTACAAAGAACAATTATTACAATTATTTACATTTCTGTCTCTAGTACTGCACAGGTGGCATTGCCACAGCAAGAAGGATGTGGGTTTGACACCCGGGTCAGACCGGGTCAGACCGGGTCAGACCGGGTCAGACCGGGTCAGACCGGGCCAGACCAGGCCTTTCTGTGTGAAGTTTACATGTTTCTCCCCTTGTGTGGATGGATTTCCTCTGGGCACTCCGGTTTCCCTCGTCACCATAGGTAAAAACCTCCAGCGAAGGTCGTCCCGACCAAGCTGAGATGGGTTCCCAAGATCTGCACTTCAGCGACCGCTGCTCCTGAAGAGATGCTCCAGTGACACTTACAAATGTAGAGGAAAAATGTCTTTATGGGACAATAAAGTGTACCTTAACCTTACCTTACCTTAATTACTAGCTTTGGAATTAATTTTGAACAACACAATTGATCAATTTACTCACAATGGCCAAAATATCATGAAATCTTTAATTCACGTTTATGCAAAATGACCAGTTTTTTTGACCAAATGCCAGCTGAAAGAAATACAAATTTAGATAATTTTTAGAATTTTGTTGTTTGTAAAATATTTAGTCTTTATTGAACAGGACAACTGTGAAAAAAGGAGAGAGAGAGAGAGAGAGAGAGAGAGAGAGAGAGAGAGAGAGAGAGAGAGAGAGAGAGAGAGAGAGAGAGAGGGGAGACATTTGGCAAATGGTAGAGGCTGAGAATCAAACTCTCACCTCTCTAAAAATTTAAACTCTCTAAAATTCTCAAAAATTAAATTTTGAAATTAATAAAATTATTATTTATTTTTATCATCACAAATAATGATCAATCAATGCTGACATTCCGAAATGTCTTGAAATATACTGAATGATATTCAGTAAAAGGTGAATTTCACATTTGGCTCACAGCAGACACATTTTAGAGAGTTTTAATTTTTAAACACTAAAGAGTTTGAGTCACGTCTCTAACCGTCTGTGTCTAGTTTATCCTGTTTTCTCATGTGCCCTGTCGGGTCAAGCCTAGATCACTTTTTTTCTTAATCATTTGCATTTAAAGGTGCACTGTGTAACCTTTCTGGTGGGAGGTTTGCCACAGCTTGTTTCCATAGAGATATTATTGCATTGCCAGGAATGTTCATCTGTAAGTTAAGTCTGTAAGATTTCTTGCATTATTTTAATAAATTACATTTATTGCTAAAATTATTTAGAGCATGCATTTTTTATGTAAACTGCTTGTCTCCATGGAGATAAATATTTAATACAATTCTGTAGAACATTCCTGGCAAACCAATGACATTTCTTTGGACTTTGGATGCAATAGTCACTATTCTTGGGACAAACCTCATTTTTGAGATTGTTCAATCAAACTTATGCATAGAATATAAAACGTTTTGTTCTCAAAGTCTATCTTTGATAATATTTTATTCAAACTCTACGAAATAGTCAAACTTTGATACAACTATATTTGAACTCAGCACTACTTGAAGTCATAGCCACAGAACAAATGATACACGTTTAAAGAGTTAAACAAGTTTAGAGAAGGACATGCCAAACACGACCCATCCACCAGAAAGGTTGTATTGTGCACCTTTAACATGTTTTCAAAAAGCTATAACTAAGCCGTAATGAGTTTTCTGTTTCCATGGCATCAATTTCTTCCAACCCCAAAACAGAAGCTGCAGCAGCAGCATCTAATTAAACAAACATGGCACTTTTGCAGTTCACTTCTGGAGCTCTTCCTCTCGTCTTCTGGAGTTTGTCTTGTTAATTGTCGTCCCTCTCCAGCTTTAAGAGGAAAAGACAACGCGCTCTGCCCCTCTCTGCTAATCCCATTTGCCCCCCTCGTCCTGCGGGGATCAGACCGGTGTCCTGCCCCAAACTGCCTTTCATTACCAGCCTCTCGGGCCTTCTGTTTATCTGCCCCGTCGGCGGAGGTCAAAGGGCGCGCTCGAAGGGAAGTGTGGCCCCTGCGCCGCTTTCTCATGGGGTTTGGAAGGGACAGGACTGTGATTAAGGTAAATGTGTTGAAAGGCGATTCGCGAAGGACTTGGTTCTGAGGCGGAGAAGTCACGCGAGAATAGAACTGTTCTTTACAATGTTTAGACAAAGTAGCAACTGTGAACGTCAGAAGCTCAGTCAGAAGAGACGTTTTACCACTACTAATGCTTGATGGTTTCCTCCTACAGCTGGGATCGGCGTCATTCAAGAACACAAATGTAGAAGAGTTGAAGATTTCATTCGCAAAAGCAGATCAATTTGTAATTCTGATACTAGGTTCTACGCACGTTTTACGAACAATGTCATGGAGGGATTTGAAGAAGTGATGTAATAATATCTGTATTGCACTAAAATAGGTTCAGCTTTTTAAAACACTGCTGGCCCAAGAGTAAATGTAATGTAAGCATAAGCCTTACCCGTTTCTTTTCAAATCATCTCTCACAAAGATGTAAAAAAACAATTGTATAATCTCTTCCAATCCAAAGTAAAAGCTACACTGTAATTACATCCTCTAGATCTGGAGAAGGTTTCGCAGCATCAGGATTGGTTCTTCTCTTGGTAAGTGATCATCAGAAACCTTAGACGTTGTTAGCATCATTCAAGAAGACTCATAAAGAAGACTTATTGTCATGGCATTATAAAATGTACAAACCAATAGTAGAATCTCTTCACTTCCAGTCCAAACCTACACTTTAATCGAGTCGTATAGAAAGTTTGAGCAGATCAGGTCTGAAGAGCAAGAACATCGAGGATCGTTCTTCTTTTGGCAGTGACTTTTCTCCAGACTTTGAGCTTCAGTAGTGTCTTCTTCGTTTAGGAAGAATATATTCCCGTTCTAAGTTCATAGTTGTAAATATCCAAAGAAAAAATACTGTCAAAATCTAAATAAGCCATAAATCCCGAGCAGGCAATCCCAAAAAGTAACATTTTCCCAGCAGACCATGAGATCCCTCCACAGTCGCTTCGGCAGGACTTCTTCTTCTGGTGTGTCCACAGTAGAAGTCTCCTTGTCGGCTCAGACCAGAGCGGGGCTGTTGTTGTTGTTGTTGTTGTTGTGGCTGAGGGTTTTATACGGCCTGTGTTTTCACATGAATGCAAAATAAGTCACACTTTACTGCTCCAGAGCCTGGGTTTGTTTCAGCCCCTCCAGCCGTGAGCTCACAAACAAGAAAGCGACACTAAAGTCTACAGCTTACTGCTTTGCACTGGGTTTAATGATGTGAAGGATGAAATAAAATATGTATATCGCATTGCTGTTTTGGAGATATGCAAAATTAGAATATTGTGTATATAATCTAAAACTAAAACTATTAATCTGTAATCTCCCAAACCAGAGTTTTCTTTTTTTTTTAATCTTGCACTTCAACCAAAACATTTACAGAAACTTTTTTTTTATTGTTAAAATATTGTCAGAATATTCTTATTGAGGTAATGAAAAATAAAAAAAAACAGTAAGCAGTTAGCTGTTTGTATCTATTAAGGCTAGATTAAAGCAACACTGTGGAATATTCTGGGTAAAGCAATAACATCTCTTTTTGCATTTAGACTATCTGATCTATATCTGGTTTCTTGAGTTATCAGATTATTGTCATGTAAACGGTTCCATCCGATGTTGATGATGATGAATAGAAGAAGAATACATTAAAAAAGGGGGAAATGAATGGCTTTTAGATTCCATTCAGCTCCTCTTCTCTCGTGACTCTAAATTTACATCTTCATTTTCAGCCAGGCTTCACGTCGAGATCCACATCATCTTTGCTCATTTTAAATCATCTTTGGGGGTTCTGAATCGGCTGGGCTGATTACCCGAGACGGAGCCCCCATCCTGAGTCTCTACCCAGCCAACTATCATCGCTCCATCATCGATCCATCCTCGATCCATCATCAATAAACATTCTCTCATTGTTGTGGCGTGGTCCTGGCTAGTGAATTTATTCTTAACACCAAATATTTGATCAATATCTGGTTTCTTGAGTTATCGTTGAGTTGCCATGTAAACGGTTCCATCTGATGTGAATAAAAGGACTTCCTTAGAATAGAAGATGAATACATTAAAAAAGGGGGAAAATGATGTGGCAAGGGAAAAAATGAAAGTGAAAATGTTAAAGATTGAAAGAGCTAGTTTAAAAGTCATTTGTCTTCCAACTCTGATCCAATTAATGAGTTAACTGATTACTCTAAGATATTCCTTTATTGTCCACACATGGGGAAATTTCATTGTTGCAACGCAGGTAGATACAGAGGAAAGGACAGATAACTTGTAGGAAGTTTAAAAAACACTCTTAATAGAATTAAAAAAAAAACACTTATAAACTCCTATAGACAAAACCTCTCATTTCCTAATAAGGAATGGGGGGGGGGGGGGGAATATGTAAATATACAAATTATAGAAATAAAAATAAAGATAAAAATGAACATAAAGATAAAAATTAAAATTAGAAAAACAAAATTCAAATAAAGATAAAAATTACTAGTTATCTTATTTTTACCCATTAAGATTGGTGACTTGATCATCTGACCAAACAGAAGGATATATTTGATTTAACATACCAGCAAGTAGGTTATTATTTTAATTGCAAACAGGAAAAAATAAAAACGCATAAGGTAAAGCACTGTTCCATGTGCTTCCTTCTCTCGGGCCCATGAGGTCAATGAGTTTTTAAGGAAGTCATTTGAAATCCCGTCTTATTCCCTGATGAGGATTATATTTAGTCCCAGAGCTGAACACGATCTGCTCATTGTTTCCAATAATAGCGCGGGTGGACTCGGTCATCTGAGTCACTCTTTTACAGGTCATTGTTTGCCGTTTTATTGTGCGGCTTATATATGTCACACGGCAGGACTACGTGTTCACAAAGATGAAACTTGACTTGTAGACATTGGGTCCGTGGTGTCTTGGTCGACCAAATTTTGTATGAGTCGACTAATTATTTGGAGGATTTATAGTTTGAATAATGTATACTCTTGACAGTAGAAAGGAGAAAGCATGTGGGTAACTATCAGGAAATAATGAATATAATAACCGGTTAATTTGCTTTGAAAGTCAAGTTCCATATCTTACTTTGAGTTTTTACAAAATGATCAAATATACCTCTTATTTTCACATATGACAGAACAGTGGCAAAAGAAAAATGCATTCAGTCAACTGGACAAAAGTTTTAAGACTGAAGAAACTCTCGACAAAACGTCTTCAGTCTTAAAACCTTTGTCCACTGGATCGATTTTTTTATTCGCTAAGGAACCGACCTACTGAGGATCTATACATACATTTTTTTGATACACATTTTTAAATTTTAATATCTGAACTGCTGTAGTGCTCGACAGAGATTAGCATTTTTCAAACATCAAGTCAGAACATAACAGCGTGATAAGAACATTTTTAACATTCTGTTTCTATGTCTCTCTTTATATCTAAGTCGCTCTGCAAATAAAGCAAATAAAGTCTTAATTTTTTGGGGGTTTTATGGTCCAAAGTCCACTTTTCCACTTCACAAACAACATTGAGTTAAGATTTAATGTTGAATAAAGTTTGTGTAAAGTGAAAATGTAGGTGAGCTCTATAGAAAATGTGCCAGAAGTCTTAATCCTCTGCCACAATGTGTTTCTGAAGGTGATTTCTTCAAAACATTGCTTTTTGTAAATAAAAACTTAAAATCCTGAATGCAAATGACACAAATACAGAAGTGGAGAGGGACATGCTCCAGTTTGTTGCTAAAAAGTCCAATTTACAACTTCCAAGTCCACTTTCAGAGACAAACCCACTAACCACAAGCTCAATCGTTCAATACTCGCTACCTTTACCTACCTATTTAGTAATAATCACAAGTAACATGATAACTGGCATGTACTAAAAAGTGACCATGGCAGTAAAATAAAGCTAACCCAAAGGTATATCATTTCTCTACAGTTTCTCACTACAAAATCTTCCTCCACACCCCCCACACCCCCCACGTTCCCCACAGACCAAACTGGGTTCAGAAATAGTGGAAGCTGGGTGGTTGAAAACCAGCGTCACCAAACTCCGTCAGTGTCTAAGTTTAGGAATGTGACTCAGTAGATTTAGACAGAACATAACAGCGTGATAAGAACATTTTTAACATTTTGTATCTATGTCTTTCTTTATCTGAGGAAGTCGCTCTATAAATACAGATATGAGACTTCATTATGGTTCAAAAGTCCAGTTTTCCACAAACAACGATGGGTTGAGTTGGATAAAGTTTGAGTAAAGCGTAAATATACTGTGGGTGAGCTCTATGGAAGAGCTCTTAACTTCCTTTTGACTGTTTTATGTTGTATTTTATAGTGTGTGATGGGATAAGGCCAGTATTAGGTTGCTATGTTGCTGTAAAACCCAAACCATTTTCCAAAACCCAAACTCTCTCTGATGTTTTTCCTTACCCATTACCATAACCCCGTTCCTAACCACTGAGACAGAGGTGGGTGCCAGGACCCCCTCACCTGCCATGGCTTTAACTCGCCCGGCTCACCCGGGTCACGGTGCTCTGGCCCCGGGAAGCCATCCGCCTCGCTCTGCACTTGCCACTGACCCTCTGGACCTGACACTCCAGCATGAACCGTCTCGCTCCTGTCGGTCGTCTCCAGGGCAGGTGGGGCTACAGAATAACCATCAAGTTTGACTGAGGAGTCTGGGAAAAATGTATTCAACTGATAGTTCTGTCTTTGCGTGTTTGCAAGTGTCGCTCAATAAAACGGACGTACATTTTGCTGAGCGATGTCTCCATAATTCTGCTTAAATGTATACATCTTCATGGAGACAAGCAGGTGACGCCAACAGGCATGTTATAGGTCAGAGCTGTGGAGAGGCGAGTCCAAACATAGTAGGCATGTTTTTCAAGGTAGTTTTGTGCAAAAACAAAAACACTTGTTATTGAATAGATGCACGATAGAAACGTTTAAAGCCATTCCAAACAAACTAAAATAGCTCTATGGCGACAAGTTACACAGCGCAGCTTTACAGATATACTAAAAGGATTTTGCTTTCATGTGGTAGTGTTATGGTGGAGTTAATCTCAAGGTGAGCGCTCGAGTTTGGCCCACACGTTTCTCAGAACTCATCTCCCAAAGATCTGCAGCTGCAAACCTCAGATCAGTTCGAGGCAACGCTTTGATCCGCGCTTCTAAATATAAAACCAGATTCATTGAGGGTAAAAATGTAGAACGACCGCAATGTATTTCCATTGGACGCTTGTTGTGAAGTCGTTTGTGTGACACAGTTAGTTTGGCTCCAAAGGCCCATCTGTGCGATCGGTATCTGAGCCACAGGATCAAGAGCAGATACGATCGGACAACAGAGCTGCTCAGACGCACGTACCAAACTTTACCCGGTTACGTGTTGGAATACCAGGCAACCATCCACCTGGTAACGACACTTTTATCAATCTATCTTTGTATCATTTTTACTAACACGCAAAGACTAAATATAGTAGCTCAAGATTCAAATGCAAACTTAAGAAGTCTTACTTAAACAATGAGCTTTTGCGTTCTTACCGACTTTTGTGAACTTGCAGATTATGTGTGGGATAATGTCGTTTTGGAAATATTACCAAAACTCCAGGGTCATGATCTAAAGAAGTATTACTGGCTGCAATTGTCCGCTAACAAATATCATTATATTATTGCCATTGACAGGATGGGTCAAATGCAGAGAACTAACATTTTAATGACGCTCTGCCTTGTCTCAGTTCTGTGGCTTTTATTTTGTTGTAAACTTTTTAAAAAATTAAGTTCTGCAACAATTAATCAGAATAATAGTGACTAGTTGACTATTGAAAAAATCTTAATCATATCTTAATCATTGGTAATTGTTTTCTTAACTATACAGCCTTAAAAACAGATTCCATGTTATAATAAAGACAGTGGTGTTTTTAAATAAAACTAAGCCTTTAATCACTTTATTTCAACCTCTATTTGGTTAAAATATGAATTAAGTCAATACATATAATTGACTAGTTCAGAATCAGAATAGGGTTTATTCCCATTGCCAATGAACAGAATTCACAAACATAGGAACTTGTTTGTGAATTTAACAATTTAAATATGTTATAAAATAAAAATAAAAATACTATGTACACAACATTTACAGTTGAATTTACAGATGTAGTGCAGAACGTGAACAGTGCTGTGAGTGATTAAACTGTAGTTGCAGCCTCATTGGAGCGGTTGTCTTTAAACCCGCCAGCTTTAAGGCAAGTCATTCACCTACAAAGTATGATGTTTCGGAAAGATTAGCACTTGAGCTACAACCTGGTACAACGTATGTCTCCTGTTAAGGTTCATGTACACTGCCTGCCCCCAAAAAAAGTCACCACTTCCCTTCAACTAAGCAAATACCTGCAAGCTTCCTCCTGTCTTATTGCTGCATTAAACCAGAATGATGCAGTGGGTTTCTTCTCTTTTCAGAAACAGCCATGAAGACAAATCCCGAAGTCATGGAAAGGATGTCAGTGTGTTAGAGAAGGGTCAAATCATTAGCATCGAGCAGAGAAAACATCTAAGGAGAAGCAGAAGCTAATCTACTCCAGATCTGAACCTCAGTGAGAGTGTTTGGGACGAGCTGGAGAAGGATTTGTGCAGTGGTCACTCTTTGTGCAGTGGTCACTCTTTGTGCAGTTGTCACTCTTTGTGCAGTGGTCACTCTTTGTGCAGTTGTCACGCTTTGTGCAGTGGTCACGCTTTGTGCAGTTGTCACTCTTTGTGCAGTGGTCACGCTTTGTGCAGTTGTCACTCTTTGTTCAGTGGTCACTCTTTGTGCAGTGGTCACTCTTTGTGCAGTGGTCACTCTTTGTGCAGTTGTCACGCTTTGTGCAGTGGTCACGCTTTGTGCAGTTGTCACTCTTTGTGCAGTGGTCACGCTTTGTGCAGTTGTCACTCTTTGTGCAGTGGTCACGCTTTGTGCAGTTGTCACGCTTTGTGCAGTGGTCACGCTTTGTGCAGTTGTCACTCTTTGTGCAGTGGTCACGCTTTGTGCAGTGGTCAATCTTTGTGCAGTGGTCACGCTTTGTGCAGTGGTCACTCTTTGTGCAGTGGTCACGCTTTGTGCAGTGGTCACTCTTTGTGCAGTGGTCACGCTTTGTGCAGTTGTCACTCTTTGTGCAGTGGTCACGCTTTGTGCAGTGGTCACTCTTTGTGCAGTTGTCACTCTTTGTGCAGTGGTCACTCTTTGTGCAGTTGTCACGCTTTGTGCAGTGGTCACGCTTTGTGCAGTTGTCACTCTTTGTGCAGTGGTCACGCTTTGTGCAGTGGTCACTCTTTGTGCAGTGGTCACGCTTTGTGCAGTGGTCACTCTTTGTGCAGTGGTCACGCTTTGTGCAGTGGTCACTCTTTGTGCAGTGGTCACTCTTTGTGCAGTTGTCACGCTTTGTGCAGTGGTCACGCTTTGTGCAGTTGTCACTCTTTGTGCAGTGGTCACGCTTTGTGCAGTTGTCACTCTTTGTGCAGTGGTCACGCTTTGTGCAGTGGTCACTCTTTGTGCAGTGGTCACGCTTTGTGCAGTGGTCACTCTTTGTGCAGTGGTCACGCTTTGTGCAGTTGTCACTCTTTGTGCAGTGGTCACGCTTTGTGCAGTGGTCACTCTTTGTGCAGTTGTCACGCTTTGTGCAGTGGTCACGCTTTGTGCAGTTGTCACTCTTTGTGCAGTGGTCACGCTTTGTGCAGTGGTCACTCTTTGTGCAGTGGTCACTCTTTGTGCAGTGGTCACGCTTTGTGCAGTGGTCACTCTTTGTGCAGTGGTCACGCTTTGTGCAGTGGTCACTCTTTGTGCAGTGGTCACTCTTTGTGCAGTTGTCACGCTTTGTGCAGTGGTCACGCTTTGTGCAGTTGTCACTCTTTGTGCAGTGGTCACGCTTTGTGCAGTGGTCACTCTTTGTGCAGTGGTCACGCTTTGTGCAGTGGTCACTTTTTGTGCAGTGGTCACGCTTTGTGCAGTTGTCACTCTTTGTTCAGTGGTCACGCTTTGTGCAGTGGTCACTCTTTGTGCAGTTGTCATGCTTTGTGCAGTGGTCACTCTTTGTGCAGTTGTCACTCTTTGTGCAGTTGTCACGCTTTGTGCAGTGGTCACGCTTTGTGCAGTTGTCACTCTTTGTGCAGTTGTCACTCTTTGTGCAGTGGTCACTCTTTGTGCAGTGGTCACGCTTTGTGCAGTGGTCACTCTTTGTGCAGTGGTCACTCTTTGTGCAGTTGTCACGCTTTGTGCAGTGGTCACGCTTTGTGCAGTTGTCACTCTTTGTGCAGTGGTCACGCTTTGTGCAGTGGTCACTCTTTGTGCAGTGGTCACGCTTTGTGCAGTTGTCACTCTTTGTGCAGTGGTCACGCTTTGTGCAGTTGTCACTCTTTGTGCAGTGGTCACTCTTTGTGCAGTGGTCACTCTTTGTGCAGTGGTCACGCTTTGTGCAGTGGTCACTCTTTGTGCAGTGGTCACGCTTTGTGCAGTGGTCACTCTTTGTGCAGTGGTCACGCTTTGTGCAGTGGTCACTCTTTGTGCAGTGGTCACGCTTTGTGCAGTGGTCACTCTTTGTGCAGTTGTCACTCTTTGTGCAGTTGTCACGCTTTGTGCAGTGGTCACTCTTTGTGCAGTTGTCACTCTTTGTGCAGTTGTCACTCTTTGTGCAGTGGTCACGCTTTGTGCAGTGGTCACTCTTTGTGCAGTTGTCATGCTTTGTGCAGTGGTCACTCTTTGTGCAGTTGTCACTCTTTGTGCAGTGGTCACGCTTTGTGCAGTTGTCACTCTTTGTGCAGTGGTCACGCTTTGTGCAGTGGTCACTCTTTGTGCAGTGGTCACTCTTTGTGCAGTGGTCACGCTTTGTGCAGTGGTCACTCTTTGTGCAGTGGTCACGCTTTGTGCAGTGGTCACTCTTTGTGCAGTGGTCACTCTTTGTGCAGTTGTCACGCTTTGTGCAGTGGTCACGCTTTGTGCAGTTGTCACTCTTTGTGCAGTGGTCACGCTTTGTGCAGTGGTCACTCTTTGTGCAGTGGTCACGCTTTGTGCAGTGGTCACTTTTTGTGCAGTGGTCACGCTTTGTGCAGTTGTCACTCTTTGTTCAGTGGTCACGCTTTGTGCAGTGGTCACTCTTTGTGCAGTTGTCATGCTTTGTGCAGTGGTCACTCTTTGTGCAGTTGTCACTCTTTGTGCAGTTGTCACGCTTTGTGCAGTGGTCACGCTTTGTGCAGTTGTCACTCTTTGTGCAGTTGTCACTCTTTGTGCAGTGGTCACTCTTTGTGCAGTGGTCACGCTTTGTGCAGTGGTCACTCTTTGTGCAGTGGTCACTCTTTGTGCAGTTGTCACGCTTTGTGCAGTGGTCACGCTTTGTGCAGTTGTCACTCTTTGTGCAGTGGTCACGCTTTGTGCAGTGGTCACTCTTTGTGCAGTGGTCACGCTTTGTGCAGTTGTCACTCTTTGTGCAGTGGTCACGCTTTGTGCAGTTGTCACTCTTTGTGCAGTGGTCACTCTTTGTGCAGTGGTCACTCTTTGTGCAGTGGTCACGCTTTGTGCAGTGGTCACTCTTTGTGCAGTGGTCACGCTTTGTGCAGTGGTCACTCTTTGTGCAGTGGTCACGCTTTGTGCAGTGGTCACTCTTTGTGCAGTGGTCACGCTTTGTGCAGTGGTCACTCTTTGTGCAGTTGTCACTCTTTGTGCAGTTGTCACGCTTTGTGCAGTGGTCACTCTTTGTGCAGTTGTCACTCTTTGTGCAGTTGTCACTCTTTGTGCAGTGGTCACGCTTTGTGCAGTGGTCACTCTTTGTGCAGTTGTCATGCTTTGTGCAGTGGTCACTCTTTGTGCAGTTGTCACTCTTTGTGCAGTTGTCACGCTTTGTGCAGTGGTCACGCTTTGTGCAGTTGTCACTCTTTGTGCAGTTGTCACTCTTTGTGCAGTTGTCACTCTTTGTGCAGTGGTCACTCTTTGTGCAGTGGTCATGCTTTGTGCAGTGGTCACGCTTTGTGCAGTGGTCACTCTTTGTGCAGTGGTCACGCTTTGTGCAGTGGTCACTCTTTGTGCAGTGGTCACGCTTTGTGCAGTGGTCACTCTTTGTGCAGTGGTCACTCTTTGTGCAGTGGTCACGCTTTGTGCAGTGGTCACTCTCACATCATCAAGACAAGACGCATCACTGGAAATAAATACATCTTGGTTTAGTGAAGGCTCAGTGACACAACGCCAGAGCGACAATCAAAGCTGTACATTGAAATAGTCTTTTTTTAGGAGCGTTTGAGATGAGTGCAGCTTGAAACATGCAAGAGCCGACCCGACGCAGCCGAGAAACCAACGCTGGAGCATCGTCTGCGGAGCTACCACGTGGTTAAAATGATCGAAACTGTCGTTTCACAGGGAGCACGTTCTGTCTTTTCTTGCTTTTTTCCTTTAGCGTTGTAAATTCTACAATCTAAATTCTTGTATACAGGGTTACAGACCATGTTTTAGGTGAGTATGTGACGTTAAAGAGGACGCACGTTTAGACCTGAGCCTCCTGCTGTGCTTCTCTTTGAGTTTTCCGACCTAAACTCTCCCTCTCTTCCCTCTCCTTTGTCTCCTCTCTGTCCTTTCTCCCGCTTGTGTCCTCAGACGGGCCCGTAGGGGTGAGTGGTGGAGCATGACGTTCTCACTATGTTTGCACAACACTGGGGTTCAGCTGGAGAGGCTCTGGTCTGTGTCAGAGAGAGGTGAAGCGCAACAGTTCAGCAGCTCCGGAGACAAAAGATGTCCAAAAGGAAAAGAAATGTTAAATGTTAGTGCTGAAAAGTTACTTGAAGGTACTTTAACACAGAAATATTCACATTTCTTTCCCAAAATCTAAACTCTGCTCCAAATCACATGCTTTTACAAACAAGATTCACTGTAGACGTCTATATAAAATGTAAAATAAAATAATAAAATGTAAAATAAAACTCGAACATGCTGTTGTACCTCATGTTTTAAAACTTTAATGTATGTATTGAAAACCACGCATGACAGTCAGGCATTCCCTCATCAGGATGTGTGCTACTGGCAGCCAAGGGAACTGCCGTGGGGAAATAAACAAAAGCTAGTTTGGCTCGATAGTTGTAATGAACATGATCTGAGACAGAAATGCTCAGAACGAGTCTCACGTGGATTTATGGAGTCAAAAACAACAGGGGAACATTTAGCATCACAAATTTAGAACAATTGAAACAAAGTGTTTTTGATGTGAGAATAATGTTATAACATAATATTATTAAAAAGTACATTTTGCCGCACAACATGTGTGGTTTAATTACCGCCGCTCTCCCTGGCCCCCGCTGCGCCGTGTCCCCAAACATGTTGATTGTGTTGATGTTCCTGGTTAATGGTCTGAGACGTTTGTGGACAGGGACCCCAGCGCAGGTCCGGAGCGCAGAGTGGAGTCTCTGAATGGGGTCAGACCTGGAGAGTGTCTGAGTGCGTCCAACGGTCCACACACAAAGACCAGGACATGCTCTATTAATCCCATAATGAGAAGGACTTGTCTCTGTCTCCGCTTCAGGCTCAGGAGGAAGCATGGGCCTTTAGAGGGGACGTCCTCTGATTAATGAAGATGCTTGTTTTTTCTCTTTTCCTTATTCATTGACTTTTATTTGAGCGGGACCTCCCAGTGAAGCCCCAAAGCACCAGATCACGCACAGAACGGGCCCACAAAATCTGGTGATTGAACCATGGACCTTCTTGCTGTGAGGTCTGTGTATTAAGGCGATGTTAAGGTTTAATTCAGCATTGGCCTGAACAGTTCCTGTGTCCTGGTGCGCCATGGAAAGCTTTTTTAACTTCACAATCACATTATTACAGATGAGATGTTCTGTCCTGAACGAGACAGAAGAGACAGATTATACGAAATGAACTTTTATGAGCTTCTAATTATAATAGTGTCCCTTCTTAAAGTAGTATTTTGATTGGTTCCTGCCTGTTTGAGTAATCCTGTTTCTATAATAAAGTCGTTTTAGATCAGTTTTACAGTTTATAACGGACAAAACGCAACCTATAGAAGTCAATGCACCAATCACAGCGTGTGCATCATCAGAACTTTGTCAAAATTAACCTACCGAATATCCCAGATCTACCAAAATGTTTGAAGTCTCAACTAACACTTCAAAACGATGAGTGAGGTCAGCGTCTTTGGGTCACTGAAAAGCGCTATATAAATAAAAGTTATTATTATTATTATTATTATAACTATCTTCTCTCCATGTATACAATCTAATTCCTGCTCCACAATTTGTTTCTTTGTTTGTATTTTAAGACCTGAGCCTGACCTGAGAATACGTTGTGTATTTTATTGATTTACTAATTATATTCATAACTTCATGAACCCAGATTTGGCAAGAGAAGTGCACTTTCCCCTGTTAAAACCCCAGCTGATCCTAACACTCGATTACCTCACAGCGCCCTATGTAAAGACCTGTTTCCTTTTTTCTTTTGTCAATCGCCTCTCTCCACTCTCACCTCCTCAGTATTGTCCCGGTGTTGTGTTTCTATGGCTGTAGTGAGTTTCTGGCTCTGCGGTGTGGACAGGTGAAGTGCCTGTCACGGAGGATTACTGCACTCTCGGTGGGTCTTTGAACTGCACACTGACAGACACACTTCCTCCCTGTGTTCACATTGGCTCAAACAGACATTCTCTTTCCGCCACGTTCACCGCACCGTCCGTCCACTGGGATTCTAAAGATGATTTATTGTTCAGCTTGACTTGTATCATCTGTTTTTCTGTCGAGTTTAGAATTGATTTATAAATCCTTCTCCTGACATATTAAGGTGTAAATGCTCTGGCTCCATCCTCCATGTTCATGAACGTAAATGGTAATAATAATGAACAAATGTAAGTTTTAATGGTATTTACCTTATTTTGCCCTGTTATTTGCCACTTTTTGTAACGGATTGGCACTTGTAATGGCACTTTTGGTTAAGCGGGAACTCCTTTCATTTAAGTGGAGAGGGGAAAGTCTTGCAGCTACTTTTTAGTCTGTGTAGAACTTATTTTTTCTGCAGGTCGGCAGCACTATGTTAACTAATACAACTGGAAGAAGGATTACGTCGGATGGCGGTGTCCAAACGGGCTTCTGGAATAAGGTGAATAGGGTTCCATGTTTACCTGACAACCTGACAAATGTGTTGAATCCAGTTTCCAGAGAAAAGCGCAGACATCTCAGCACTTCCCTTAAAAATACTTGTGTGTCAAGGCAAAATGTCTGCACTACATGTGGCACAGGAGCTGGATTCTTGTTTGTGAAGTGACAAAGATTTTATGAGTGTGGGACTTTTGGACTTCGTGTGCCTTCATTTTCAACTAAAATGACATTGTAAGAGTTGATGCATGAATAAATCAGATGTATTGACCTATGTAAGATTAGACAGCAGCAGCAGCAGCAGCAGCAGCAGCAGCAGCAGCAGCAGCAGCAGCAGCAGCAGCAGCAGCAGCAGCAGACACACCAGATACAGCTGCATTTATGAATGGAATGTGACAGAGCCTCGTCTCATTCACAAATCTCTCTCTCTCACGCTCTCTTGTGTTTCCTTCTATGTTACTTTTGCACAGCACTGAACAAAAATAACATACAACTAATTCATTTTACATGCATACAGCTTATTCACAGCGCTATTGGGATTCGAGAGTTGTTTTAACATATTCGAGCACATTTAAGTTGCTTTTTTGCAGCGTCCGAGGAGCTGCGCAGGCTGTAGTTTACATTCCTCTGCTTCCAGTTAAAGAGAGTCAGTGTTAATGAAACAGACTGAACAGGACGGACAGGAAGAGGAGAGAGCAAGAGACACGCTTAAGGGAGAGTCGCACGCGATCAGACTAAAACACTGAGGACAATAAGTATTTGAACACCCTGTGATTTTGCAAGTTCTCCCACTTCATACAATGTGATTTCCAACTATTTTTTTTATTGTTTTTTTTTTAGATTCTGTCTCTCACAGTGGATATGCACCTACGAGTAAAATGTCGGACCCCTCCATAATTTGTAAGTGGAAGAACTGGCAAAATCGCAGGGTGTTCAAATACTTATTCTCCTCACTTGTGTGTCTCCAAGCCTGGCGCCATGGCAACATGCTGCTTTCAATCAGCTCACGGCAAATAATAAGGCCTTACACTCAAAGCCTATCAAAGAGCTGATGTCATTCATATTCTTTCATTACTCTGTGGCGTTGGTTTGGTCCATACAGATGTTTGACTTCGGCTTAATCAGAGCTAATGTTGAAACTAAATCATACGGACCAAGTTCAAATGTTGTCATTCCTTAACTTCAAATCAAAACTCAAAGGATAAAGGTCCAAACAGTAAAACAGTGACTCTGAATAGGAGTTTCTCAAAAGACTGTTGGCTCTTACTTGAGGCCTTTAATATAATAATAATAATAATAACTTTTATTTATATAGCGCTTTTCAGTGACCCAAAGACGCTGAACATAATAAAAAAGGGGGGGGTATTTACAGACAGGGGGGGACAACACGTACAGAACACATTAATATACAGATAAAATGAACAAGACAGAAGAAGTAGAGAGAAAAAGATGGGGATGTGACAGGGGGTAGAAGTGTAGGCAATGGGGTAGAGGAGGCTACTTGAGTAATATTAACTTGAAGTAACAGACGTAAATGAGTACAATGATCCACCTCTGCTTGACATATCTATTGAGTATCAAGTAAATTGTTATATTTTGTACAAATGAACTGGCACTAGTCCAAAGAAATATTTTTTCGCCCCGATTTAAAAATGGTCGTGCGTATGAGATTTCTGTCAAATTTAGACTGAAAATGTGTAGACTGAAATGACCGTCCCGAATAATAAATCATTTGTAAATCGTAACTTTACTTTGTAGTATTCAAACCAGCAACAGTCCATCCATCCAGTTTCTGAGTAAATGCAGCAAATATAGATTTAGAATTTTTCTGTTATGATTATTGTGAATAAAAACATGACCAAATAAATTTTCTTTCTTTCCCATTATCTACTAATTCAATGTTACTATTCGTCAAATCGGTGAAAAACTGACGGATAAAAACACTTTTGGACGATAGAATTAAAACTACCAAATTTAGCTTTAGTTCTTATACCTGTGCACCTGAATGATCATGATTATCGATGAAGCGAATAATCTGCACATCATTATAATTGGAGCAGTGTTTTGCCGTCTTTCTTTTTTGACTTATGTTGCATGTCAGTTTGACAATAACTTTTTTTTTTGAAAGCCCAAACTCTTTGAAGACTTTTCTCTGTCTCCTGTCACGAAATGCTCTGGAGGAGGATCACTGTGAATTACAGGCTGCTCTTGTCCTGTTTTGACATTCAGTTTAACCTTAAGTGTGATATTTGTATTTTTTTGTGCCTCTGCATTTGACCCATCCCACAATGCCACAGGGGGAGACTGTTTGGAGCCGAGGGCGACCGCAGAGCACCAATGACTGGTCAGGAACACCCTGTTTTACGTTGTTGAAACCAAAGTCCCTGGTTGAAACCCCCTCAGGCACAGGAAGTGTAAACTTCACACGCAAAGGAAGCTGAGAAACATTTTCAATAACCATTTTGTGACACATTGTCTCCTGCGCAATGACTTAACAGTTGACAATGACTAATGCACTTAAGTAAGATTGAGTTAACAGTATAATTTGGATATTAAATGTATTCATGCAGCACCTAGATCAGCCAAAATGTACACTCTTCTACATTATTTATAGTTTTAACTTAAAAAAAATGGGTAAGATCTAGTTTATTCAAGTACTAAATAAGATATCTTCAGTTAATTTCTTCTGTAAATAAAATGAAGCAAGTAAAACTATCCATTTTCAGATTTTTAAAACTATCCATTTTCAGATTTTTAAGGTCCTTAATACTGTATGTGCTATGTTTGTGTATTTATATACTGTATGGAAATGTTACAAGATGGTGCCAATGGTGATTTCCTGCAATGTCCACAGTCTGGTCCCTGTTTCTTGCTTTACTTTCAAGTCCAATAAAGCCAAAAAAGAAAAGAAAACATAAATATGGACATCATACACTACAAAATTCATGTCCTATTAAGAGTTTTTCACATTCACCTGCAGTGTCTCACCTTAAAATCTGATTTATAATTTCAGTTTTTGTAATTGGACGGACAAAACATGATTTTCAAATGAAAGACACAAAAATTAGAAGAACAAAATACTATCAGAAGGAAGAAACACAAAGGATTATCTTATCTTATCTTAATATTCAAATAATTTCATATTGTCAACACAGGTATGTCACTTGTAGATTTACTCACAGGGGGAAAGATGAAACTAAAACTAATGCAAGAGACTGTTACATTGCACTAAGTATCACTCAAGTAAAAGTAGGTTGCCTGGAAACAAGAAGCTGACATTTGCTTCACCCAGATCTACGTGACCTCAGATGTTACGTCTCTCTGGTGTTAAAGTCGACTGGTGGTGTGTTTGTGACGGCTCTCATTGCGTGGCAGGCTCTTCATTCCTCCGTTGTGTTGACATAAGCCTGCAGAACCTCACACTTCAGTCTCAACCTAGTGACAGTCCTTTGTTTTCCTGTGTTTTCTCGTTGCAACAACCGCTTTCCTTCCTCAGGTCTGCTCAGACAAACACAAAAGGATCAAACCGCAAAGTACAGGTGCTCTTTCCAGTTTACTTTGCAATTTAATGTAATTGTGAGAAGGAACATTATTATGGCATTTTAATGTTTAATGCGTGTTTCGAAATGGCACGTAAAAGGAACTTAAACAGCCAAAGAGGTGGAGAAAGGAGGAGCGCACGAGTGAAAGCCGGGACCACCAGGAGGACCCCGGCCACACACACAGGCGACACATCAGCCTGGGACAGCACCGTGATGTCGGGCACGTGCAGCGACTTAGTGGGAATATAAAAAAAAAAAGCTGTAGCCCACTTATTTTCAGTCAAATCAAACATTCTGGGATGAATCAGAATGTTTCATCCCAGAATGTGCTCCAAAAAAACTAAAATGCAGCTAAAATTAAGACACATAAACCATTTATTAGGACGTTTATAGGGATGAAATTCCTGGAATTTTGAACTTTATTACAAGTCCCTAACCCAACAATGAAATTTCCCCATGTGTGGACAATAAAGGATTATCTTATCTTATCTTATCTTAAACTAATTAATTAGTCAAATTAGCTTCAGTTTTGAAAGAGGAATTGTAAAAACCTAACCAATGTATCTGATATTCTTTTGTGCAGAGTTTGTGACCACTTAGGGATCATCTCAAACAAAATGGGTTGAAGCTGAAAAGACAAAAGACGTAATATTTTTCGTCCTGGGGGGGGGGGCGTGCGTTGTGATCATGGCGCGCAGTGGCCCGTGCACGGCACAGCACCCGCCCCGCTCCCCGCTCTGGCCACTGCGCGGACCATGTGGATTGAGTAAACAAACATGTGCAACAGGTGACATTATTTGGAGAATTCATAACTTCTACTGATAAACATACCAAAGGATGTTCAGGGATGTTCATTAGAGGTGAGCAGGGTCTATCAAGCTACTACCGTTTTATCAACGCGTTAACATTTTATGTGAAGCCAGTCTTTCGTCTTTTGAGGGGGGAGGGGGTCCAGAGAGAGACGAAAAAAATTACGTCTTTTCAGCTTCAACCCATTTTGAGATGATCCCTGAGAATAAATCAGACATCCAGGGCCAAAAAAGAGGCCAAAACTACACTTTGAGCTTCACAAAGAGTCAAGTCAAAGGAACAACTTCAGTTTGAAATGGGGTTCAATTTAGTCAGGCGTTTGGGGAAAATAGCCCTCTTGATAGTATGAGGTCTCAAATTGTCCAAGGCTTGATCCATGACGCTGAGGATGATGGAGCTGAAGACCAGACCAAGCACCTGTGATGTGGCCCTGAATTACTTGAGGAAATGGAGAAACTATATCCTTTGTTTGGTCTTTTAACAGACGACGTCAATGTGATGTTTACGTGATAAATAATTGCAGTTGTTGCGATTTGCCAATTACAACCATTCAAATTGCAATTACAGTTCAATTGCGATATAGTTTGTGATATGTGTCATATGTCTCGAGGGATGCGTGTTCTTGGAGTGTGCTGGCCTTGGTGTGCTGTGTGGTGCAAGGATCTGGTGGGAGATCATGAGTGGATGGACTATGAAGACTGGGTGTGGCCTGCCCTGGACGATACCAGTGTTAATGCAGCGTCCCCCCTTGACCGTTCAAACCTGTGTCTCACGTGTAAAAATATGTCACGTTCAAACACTTTCGCATTTACATAGTTTGTCGAATACGTTTCACTCTTGAGAAGCTTCTACGACCACTTCTTCTACTGGAGTGATAATATTTGGAGGTACTTGTGAAAACCTGCTGCTGTGTTTGACTCTACGTGAGGTTGCCATGCCTCTGTTTTGATTATGTCTCCACAGCTCTTATTGTGTATGAAGCACTGAGCTGGAGTCTTCAGACTGAAGTTGGGATGGAAAATTTCACTTCAAACAACAATGAGGTGCCACTTGGTCTGAATGCATTGATGCTTTATTAAACATTCTTTTTTTCCTTTTCCTGTGGAACTGTCAAGACAATTCCCAATTCCCCAGTGGAAAGTACAACTTTGACAAACGCGTACGTGACTGAGATGATAGTCCACTGATGATTACATCTTCCATTGCCTTTTTAGAACGTTCTGCACAGGATATTTGTATAATTTGGAAGGTTTACTCTGACAATGTTCAGTAGGAGTAGGAGAGTAGGAGAATTTGACTTTAATAAACAATTATAGTCGTATTTACTGCAGAGGTGTTGTGGTATATAATTTTCTCCTCTGTATTGGAGCTGCACATGTACAAGAATGTCTGGGATTTGAACCTGATGAGACTGTTTGCATGTTCTCCCTTTGTCTGCGTGAGATTCTTCCTTTTTTGTTTTTTCCCCCATCAACCTAAAACCTTTCTGGAGAATGTTCCAGACAGGTTTAACCCTGCCTGCACTGTTTGAAGTAAGTAAGTTAATAAGGCCGCAGGTATTTTATTACTTGGTTTACGGATTTTTTAATGAAACATATTGAACAGGCGGGCGAAATATAAATATGATTTCAATTTCAAAAGGTTTTTTCTTCCTTGTTTACCCAAAATGCACCACGGGGGGGCGTCTTCTCATGCTCTCCCGGGGCCATGCGCAGGCACGGAGCCGCTTCGTTCCAGACTCACGTAGGATTTTGACGAAAAATTGCTTCACGCGCTCTTGTCTTTTGCCTTGATGCTGCTTTTTATATTTCATTTAAAGCTATTTTGTGTTGACGGCGGTACTTTATTTAAAAAAAAATGATAATAATGTATTTTATTTATATTGCAGAAATCAATAATCTAAGTGCGGCGGATCCGTAAACCAAGTAATAAAATAACTGAGGCCTAAGTAAGTAAGTAAGTACATTTTATTTGTATAGCACGTTTCACAGACAGAAGTCACAAAGAGCTTCAGAAAAACACAGTATAACGCTCTATACACGCTGTAGTTGTTCTCTTCAGTGTAACATTCTTACCTTAGCCCGCCACAGTTTTATACATTCCTTTTGGATTATTACAGGATGAATTCAGGTTTAAAGGGTCAGAAAAATGTCTTTGTTGTAACCTTGTGCTAAACTTTTGGGTGACTTCTCCCTAGTGTGAAATGTTTTAGAACTCTGCCCTTTTACAAACTGCTTGATTCATTTATATTTATCTCACCAAATAAAGTCAAAATGAGAAATTAAACCTCTCATACACACTTTAACCTTAGTTTGACTCATTCTGTCACTGAAGTTTGTATCGCAGTGAAGTGATGGGATAACAATCACTGCAAGTTGTTTTTCAGTGACAACAAATGTAATGATCATTTTTGTCCTTATTATTCAGTGTCGACATCTGTGTTGTGTCATAACACTGCAGAAGTCAATATTTTCTTTAGCCAGAGACATTTTACTATTAAACCTGTTTGCATCATCATCATTTGAACAAAACAAACAGAAGATGGCTGTGGTCAGTGGGTCTGTTGATCAGCTGCAGCCTCACGTTTCTCCAACAACACTTCATCTATTTGCGTTGCTAGTTATGCACCATTTTTCTGTCCATATACTGTAAATTCAGTTAAAGTCTGTTTTTATTTTACACCTTATTTTTTGCATGTCCTTATTTTCATTTCAACTGAAATGATTTTAGTAACACCCAATGAAGAGACTGTGTCGGCCTCTTCAACATAGACAGGAGCTGATTCCATAACACAGGAGCTCGGTGGCTAAACGCTCGACCTCCTACTGTGCTTTTAGAGACTACCAAAGTCAGAGTAGGATTTTTCATTTGATTCTAAACTCGACAGGGAGCCAGTGAAGAGACTTGAGCACCAGCCTAATGGGCTCTCTTCCTTTAGTCCCTGTTAGTAATCTTGTTGCTGCTTTTTTAACCAGTTGCTTTATATGGAGCTTTTTGGACATGTGGCTAGCAGGGAGATGTTACAAATGCATGGAAACGTTTTTCAGCAACACTGACATTGTCCAGTGCGACTACCTGCTCAGATAAAGCTTCTCATAGACGTTTAGGGCCTAGTACAATGACCTCATTTTTTTCAAGGTTAAGAAGATAAATGTCATCCAGGTTTTTATATCCTTCGCTGAAGCACTGTCTCTCTACTTGATTGTTCTAATTGGGTTTCATTGATAAATACAGCTGAGTGTCATGCTTTCTGATAATGTTATCAAGCGGCAGCATATATAGAGTAAACAGAATGTGACCAAGTACTGAACCCTGTGGCACACCGTAGGTTACTTTGGAACAAGGTGATGAGCTCTGGTTTATATTTTTTAAACCAGCTGAACCTCTGACGTCTACATTACATTTGATCATACTTTATATTTTACTTTTTTTTTAAACAGTTGGTTTTACAAGTTTAAACAAGATAGTCTTTAAAGCTAGATATACTCAGTTACATTTTTTCAAAAATAGTTACTATTTATGTTTGATGATGATGATGATGATGATGATGATTATTGACCAATCTCCAGCGGGGCATGAGACATCTAATCCTTCATAATGTTAGGTAAGAGAACCTGACAATAGTTTCACCTCAACCGCGTCATGGCCATTTTGACTAATTTCTTCAGTCACAGAGTTGTCTCATGCACTAAACCCACTGTCCCAAACACGTTATTATCAGATTACTCAGCTCCCTTGACCTGACTCATGGAAAGATCAGCTCGCAAACTCTCAGCGTGCCCCGGAGTCACACAGATTCCACACGCCTTCGATCCCACACGCTGTTCTTATGTGTGCAGCTATTGCAAAACACGGACTGTTGCAACATCGAGGGATAAACCAGGAGTCATTTTTTTCTCTTTGGTTTCATTTTGGTTTTGTGCAGTGATGTCATAATCTGCCATTTATATCCACATAACCAACATTTGTGTCATTAGTCAGAGTCAGAAAAAGCTTTATTACCGTTTTGAGACAATGTCAATAGATGTTTTGGTGCAAATATATAAGTAACTATAATAATAAAACTAAAACAAATACAATACAATAAGAGGCATTCATAGTAAAGCAAAATAATGAAGGATATAATAGATTTAAATATAAAATTGAATATGAATGCAGAAAAAGTATGGAATAAATATGGAAAGTTACAATCACTTATGGAGAGAAAGGAGGAAAGAGAGGAAAGGAATTGGATTTGTTGAGCTTCCGGTTGTTTCTGCTGCATCAAGACACTATTTGTCTAAAATGTGTTCAAAATCCTGAAATAATGCGTTATTTATGGAATTACAACTAGACATTTTTTCCGTGGTACATACTATTAAACTATAACATTCTTATATTAAACTAAATCTTTTAAACAACTTAATAATGTAGAAGATGACGTCAGGTACTTCTCAGACAAACATCCCGACCACACAAACATTGGACAATTAAAAATGATGCTAATAGAAGTTGTCCCTCATGATATCAAAGGCAGTGAGAGGTTAAAAATGAGACACATTCTGGATAGAGGTAATAAACACAACTTAATTCCCTGGTCTTAACAAGGACACACACAAAAACACTTCATTACTTGCCTTTTTTTCTTTTAGCCAAACTGTCCTGCCAACCAATATGTGCAATATTCAAGCAGCAGGTGTTTTTTTCCCTTCACATAGACTTCAGTTCGTTCAAAGATTCCACTGTTCTTGTTATAAAAAGCCAGTCTCAGTCCAGAGGTGGTCCAGGCCCCACCACAACAACCCCCCTGTGTGTGAGGTCAAAGGGCGTCTGATTAAAGTCTGTCAGCGGCTCTTATCACAGCCAGAGCAGAAGAATGTTACTGTTTATCAGGAGAACTGTGCGAGGTGAAGGTTTGTGCGGCTCCATGGTGGGATTTATGACTATGGAAAACACTGGATTCAATGTTATAGAGCTTTTTGAGAGTTCAAATTCAAAGGCACTTGACCAACCTTCATTTAACTATAGGTTAAAAAACAACAACATTGAGAATGAAATTAAGCAGCAAACATGATCGAAAATGACATTCAGACGGGACTAGATTTGAAAGCACAGACGATGTTCGTAGGATTCTTGAATTGAATTTTTTTCATGCAATGTTTTCCTAGAGAAATAAGACTCTTCATATGTAAAAACAGTCAAAACTACATATATATTAAGGAGATATAAATCTGAAATATTGATAGAGCCAAGTTAAAATTGTGTTAACATATTTGACGAGGGGATTTTGGATTTGAGTAATCTAGACTTTACTGAAGATTGGGGTAAAAATTCAGATTTCTCCGTATTGCTTTGTGTATAAATTAAGCCTGCGTAAATTCAACCTGGAAGACCTAACTCCATCCATCTACGTCAAGGCCACCATGGAAGGACCCCTCTCCCCAGCGCATCATTGCACTCAAGCGGCGTCCGCCTGTCCGTCTGTGAGAGTCAGATCCCTCACTTCACCATGGACTCTCCCAGGTTTCTGCGCTTATCCCAAAGAGGTTATGCAGTTTTTCCTGGCCAAAGAAGTAGGGTGTAAGGACAGAAGGAGGGTGAAAGGACAGAAGGAGGGTGTAAGGACAGAAGGAGGGTGTAAGGACAGAAGGAGGGTGGAAGGACAGAAGGAGGGTGAAAGGACAGAAGGAGGGTGGAAGGACAGAAGGAGGGTGTAAGGACAGAAGGAGGGTGGAAGGACAGAAGGAGAGTGTAAGGACAGAAGGAGGGTGGAAGGACAGAAGGAGGGTGGAAGGACAGAAGGAGGGTGGAAGGACAGAAGGAGGGTGAAAGGACAGAAGGAGGGTGGAAGGACAGAAGGAGGGTGGAAGGACAGAAGGAGGGTGAAAGGACAGAAGGAGGGTGAAAGGACAGAAGGAGGGTGTAAGGACAGAAGGAGGGTGGAAGGACAGAAGGAGGGTGAAAGGTCAGGGGGCGTCTGTACCATGGCCCTCGCACCTGCTCCTCATCCCCAATCATCGCTCTCAGTGACTCCTCCCCGCTCCCAATCAGCACCAGGCGGTCACATTTAAGCCCTCAGGCAGATGGCTCGGCCGCTCAAACCGTACTGCGACCCACCACCTCCCCTGTTCCTCCTCTGCACCTCCCCAGCTCCTCCTCTGCATTCCCCTCATTCTCTACCTCCTCTTAACATCTACCACCACCAGTCTCCAGGCTCCGGGGGGGGACATCTAATACAAATAGATCATGGAGTGCCCATGATTGCAACGTCTTCCGCCGGGGTCTGAGCGCCAAACAACTCTCGAATAAAGCTTGCTAAACAGTCCATTCTCGTGGTCTCTTTGTCTCTCCAGGGTGAAATGTATGTAAATCTGGCTTAGAATTAGACATAAAACAAACCCTTTTGTACGATCCATCAAAATCTTGATTTCAGATTGGGCAATGTTGCTGTTTCTAGAGAGGTAATCTTATCGAACGTGCCTTTATTTATTACTAAAAAAAAGTACCTGGAAAAGCATGCATTCTTTCTGTGAGCAGTGTATTTTCACCACATATCTGACCAGTAACTCGACCTGGTACTTGTTTCCATGGAGATAGATAAATGTAATGCCTTAGTGTTGAATCCTCTCACCAAGAGACCAGGAGGAAAGTGCACTTAGCTAAACGAAACGATGCTGTTAGCGCATTATAAACACATCCACTTCTGCTTTACACCAGATTTTGTCGTCTGAACCTTGTGAATCTTGTGAATGAAACTTGCTGAGCTGTTGTGTTGTAGGTGCACCAGTGATTAGCGTGTTAGCGCCGTAGTATGCTACACATTTTTGGCACGCCTGGCTGAAACTCGCTATGTTTGTTTAGTTCAGGAAGTACATGTGCCTGGGAACTACTGTGTGCACCTGCTGCTGTCACGAAAATGTATTCTATAAGATAATGTAGGTCACAAAACTGGGCAGCGACACAGTGATTAACGATCATAACATTTAAATCATAGTGATCGGAATTTTTATATGAATGATATAATGAATGAATGAAGATTAGTCACATCTTATAGTAACTCAAATTAAAGGGGCTAACAGTAAGAATGCATTTATTTATTTATTTATTCTTCAGTTTTGAGAAAAAAAACACAGAAAACAAAAAGAAGACACAGAGTCCAGCGTAATTGTCCAAAATCATCCTTTTGACATGAACGTCAGGTCTAAAGCCAGTTCTCCGTGCATCTGTGAAAGTGGAGCAGCTTCAATGCAATTACATAAAGAGAGAAACTGAGATTATACCAACAGACTAATGCAGGGAGGAGCCGGGACATGGAGCACCAGTAAAACTAACACTGCGCCGCATGCCTTCTGCTCGAGCTATGGAGAGTGAAAGAGAAATAATGAATAGAGATTGTCTTGCTAAAGGGCGGTGCAATTGATGATATTTTTTTTGTCAAATCGTGACTCAGTGGTTAGTGGTTTAAATCATCAACGATCATGTGCTTCTTGGATCTGTAGAAGCCTCAGGGGTCAGAGGGTGTCCGGTTTGGGGACCACAGGATCGCATCTCTGCTTTTTGTTTTGCTGTTTTTAATTCGTTCATTTATATTCTACTTTCACATAAGGGCAATGGGGTCAGTACTTGTACCTTGATATGAATGTATTTTGGCCATAGATTTACATAAACCAATTCAAAATGTACTCATGTGAAGTGTCATTGTTTGTCTAAGCCGTGCTGCCCTTCATGTCAAACCCAGGCCTCTGGTGTTTCTGGCACAAGCCTCGTTCTGTCATCCACACGTGTCCAAAAGGCTCTGGAAAAACATGTGCCAAACAACTTCACGTTGCACCTGACTTTTTACTCATCAAATTCAATGGGGGCAGTTCATATTTTGGCCGCTCCGTCGTGGATAATACAGGCTCCATGTGCAGCCGGTCACTGCATCATCATCTGAATCCAACAGCTAAATGTCCTTCTCTCTCTCATCCTCATTTCAAGTCTGTCCAAAAAAAGCAAAGAGAGCGAGAGAGAGGGAGAGCGAGAGAGAAAGAAAGAGAGCAAGAGCAAGAGAGAGAGAGGGATAAGGAAAGAAAGAATTGCACATATAGTTAGTAGAGTAGTTTAAATCACATAAATCGTTTGTAATTTTACATGAAAATTCTACCGTTTTGAACTACCTTAAAAGCCTCTAATGGACAGTTTTGAGCATTTTAACTGTATCTCGTCCATATAAAATAAATACATAAAAACTATTTGTCATCCGTTTGTGATAAAATTACATCACTGTGTGTTGTCTGCATCTATTTGATTGATAAAACATTTTATCAATTGCAAAACCCAGATGAAGAATAAAGCAATTGGGATGGGAGTGTGTCAGTCACAAAAAAACAGACCAAAGACCAAAAACAGACGCGATGGGATGAAATGTGTAGGCACGTGTGTGATTGGCAAAAGTTCAGGTGCTGATGTTATAACATGAGATATTTACATGTAAATATAGTATACGGTAGTGATGCCCCAGTTGCCTTTTGGTTCTAGTACCCAACACCTCAGCGCTTTCAGAAATGTTGCCAGTATCTTGCATTTTCTTCATGTTTTTGTGTCGATGTTTTGGTGCTGGATGTATTAAAGTTCATTCAAAGTCCAGAACGGTGATTCCCAACCTTTTCCTCCCACGCAAACACCATGTTACCATCAGTAAGTTTGCAACACTAACATCCTTCTCATTGTAGACAAACTGTGTGTTAAAGGAAAATTATTATTAAGATTGATGTTACAAAACTATAATTATTAAGAAATACTTTATTTAACCCTCCATCCCATCAAGAACTCTAATATGGACCTCGTTCCTTTGGGCAATTACTGCCTTATATGGTGTGTAATATTGCCAATATATGAACTTTGCGTTACTTTTAGGTTTACTTTCTGTTGCATTTTTGATTTGCTCTATACATACAATGTCTTCCTCTTTTTAGTATTAGTATTGTGACTTGCAGAAATAGTTTGGTGATGTCATTTCTGCGACGTGCCAGAGATGGAAGTTGTTTCCTTGCAGTAAAAAGTGACACAGTTCTTGTTAAACACATTGACACATCCTCCACGAGTCTGTACTGACTGTTTCAGAACTGTCAAGTGAGTCTTGTCGCACATCACAACACCATAATTAAGCACAAATGAAAGTTAGATGCTTTAAACATGTCTTGTACTTTATAGTCATTCTAAAAGAGTACTTCAAAGAATGCATTTTTATCTTTTCAGTAAAGGTTAAAAAAATGATCTGGGCATTCTGGGAATCTGTGGAACAATCAAGGCAAAAAAACAACATCTCCAGAGACGAGCAGGTGGAGGGCCTCCAAACAACTATTACCTGAAGTAAATGATTTAGTTAGTTTGTTGAATTAGAAGAGTTGATGACAACCTGAGCTGTTCTTAACTTCTCATTTTAGTCTTTGTGGATCAACCAGTCACATGCACGTCACTGTGAGCACTGCAAACGTTCTGATTGGCTGCCATGTGCATTGGAGAGCTTCTGCTTAAACATGCAAGTCTAAACCAGCCTTTAACGACCACTTGAACACACGACAGCCTCATTAGAAAACCTTACCTCATCTAGCAGAGTTTATAATAGTTCATCAACGTTAGCGAACAAGTGCATTCAACAGGTTTTTATGTTTTGAAAATTTTCACTTAGTATGGCGAGGTAGTATCTATGGTAAAAAAAAAAAAAAACATTGTTTAAGATCATTCAAGTTACAGTTTAAGAAGAAAAACTGAATAAAGGTTTTCAGGACAATGAGGAGAGTGAACAGAATCCCTCTGTGATGTCATCAATATGCGACTTCCCGTAAAAAGTGCAAGGAAAATGTACATACAACTACAAATACATTATTATTTTGTTTCACCACGCACCGCAACTCCTACATTAAGTAGTAAACTTTATATAAGAGAGCTGGAAGTTAGATATTGAAATGTAAGAAACATTTATCTGCTCTGTCTACAAATGTCAAAATACAGTTTTTATTATACAGTACTTCCTCATTAAAATGGATAGTGCAGAATGTATATATTAGTAACAGGCTGTGTTCTCATCTATTCTAAATACATGGCATTTGATGTTTTAGTTGCAGGATAAACTGGAGCACTTGGGACACAGAACGAACACCCAAAACTCCACAAAAAGGCCTCAGTTGTTCTGTGAATCTGTGAGTCTCTCTCTGCCTGTTCAGCTCAGGTTCAGGACCACTCAAGAGAATCCAGACTTGGACCTCAGCCCGACCACGCAGTGCTGGGGGGTCCCACGTTTTCGCCGACCCCTTGAACGCTCCTACACACACACAGAATCGATGCATTCACGGCTGGAGCTGGATTGTTTTAGTGCCAGCATGAGGAGCTGACAGAATCAGATGTGGTGTATGAGGGTTGGTGGTTTACATAAGGCTGAGAGGAGCGTATCGAGTTTGATCAGTTGTGTAAGAAGCTTCTCGATGAGTCTGTGTACGTGCAGGGAAGAGATGTTCAGGAATGGGGGTAATTTAAGATATGACCTGGGTTAGGATGGGTTTTAAAGGGAATATTGACACAAAAAAAAAAATTCTATTCACACAAAATAACCATATGTCTTAGATATTGTTCAGAAATCTCTTTTAGTTAGCAATTAATATTAATATTACTTAACCTGATGAGACTGCATTAATATTGCACAGGTGTGCCTTGGGCTGGCCACTGTAAAAGGCCATGCTAAAATGTTCAGTTTTGCTTTATTGGCAGGGTCTGGGGGGTCATAAAATCAGGCAGAACTTCATTTTGCAGCATGATCATGTATTATCATGCTGCAACATGAAGTGATGGTTGAGGATGAATGGCACAACGATGGCTTTATTAGACCGGACAGTAACGTGTGAAACGGGGATGAGACGGGGAAGGACATTGCAGCAAAATGTCAAGAGTCAAATTCAAACTCACAGCGCCGCATGTCACCGAGCAGCATAATAACTGCAGCTCTAATAAGCTTTGAGTTGGCTTATTCTTGCATTTGTTGTGGAAATAAATGTACAAAATATAGTAGGTTAATGGAAGTCCAATGGACCATTATAAAAAATAAGTATCTTTTCTTTGTCCATCCATCCATCCATCTTCTTTCGCTTTATCCAGGGCCGGGTCGCGGGGGCAGCAGTCTGAGTAGGGACACCGATCCGCCTGTCGATCTCAAGCTCCATCCTTCCCTCACTCGTGAACAAGACCCCGAGATACTTGAACTCCTCCACTTGGGGCAAGGACTCCCCACCCACCTGGAGAGGGCAAGCCACCTTTTTCCGGTCGAGAACCATGGCCTCGGATTTGGAGGTGCTGATTCTCATCCCAGCCGCTTCACACTCGGCTGCAAACCGTCCCAGTGCATGTTGCAGGTCCGGGTTTGATGGAGCCATCAGGACAACATCGTCTGCAAACAGCAGAGATGGAATCCTGTGGTCCCCAAACCGGACACCCTCCGACCCCTGACTGCGCCTAGAAATTCTGTCCATAAAAATTATGAACAGAACCGGTGACGAAGGGCAGCCCTGGCGGAGTCCAACATGCACTGGGAACAGGTCTGACTTACTGCCGGCAATGCGAACACAGCTCCTGCTCCGGTCATACAGGGACCGGACAGCCCTGAGCAAAGGGCCTCGGACCCCGTACTCCCGGAGCACCCCCCAAAGGACACCCAGAGGGACACGGTCGAAAACCTTCTCCAGATCCAAAACCACTAATCCTAACCCTAACCCTGAATCCGAGGTTCGACTATCGGTCGGATTCTCCTCTCCAGTACCTTGGAATAAACCTTACCCGGGAGGCTGAGGAGTGTGATCCCTCTGTAGTTGGAACACACCCTCCGGTCCCCCTTCTTGAACAGAGGGACAACCACCCCGGTCTGCCAGTCCAGAGGCACGCTCCCCGACCGCCACGCGATGTTGCAGAGACGTGTCAACCAAGACAGTCCTACAACATCCAGATACTTTAGGTACTCAGGGCGGATCTCATCCACCCCCGGAGCCCAGCCACCGAGGAGTTTGCGAACAACCTCAGTGACTTCAGCTTGGGTGATGGATGAGCCAGCCTCTGAGTCCCCGGTCTCTACTTCCTCTTCGGAAGACGTGACTGAGTGATTAAGGAGGTCCTCAAAGTATTCCTTCCACCGTCCGATGACATCGCCAGTCGAGGTCAGCAGGCCTCCACCTGCACCGTAAACGGTGTTGGCGAGGCACTGCTTCCCCCTCCTGAGGCACCGGATGGTTTGCCAGAATTTCTTTGGGCCGACCAATAGTCCTCCTCCATGGCCTCCCCGAACTCCTCCCAGGCCCGGGTTTTTGCCTCTGCGACAGCACGAGCCACGGCTCGCTTGGCCTGCCGATACCCGTCGATGACCTCCGGAGACCCACAAGCCAGAGTGGCCTGATAGGCCTCCTTCTTCAGTCTGACGGCATCCCTCACTTCCGGTGTCCACCACCGGGTTCGGGGGTTGCCGCCACGACAGGCACCGGAGACCTTGCGACCACAGCTCCGAGCAGCCGCATCAACAATGGAGGCGGAGAACATGGTCCACTCGGACTCAATGTCCCCAACCTCCCCCGGGACATGGGAGAAGCTCTCCCGGAGGTGCGAGTTGAATACCCTACTGACAGAGGGCTCCACTAGACGTTCCCAACAGACCCTCACAATGCGCTTGGGTCTGCCAAGTCTGTCCGGCTTCCTCCTCCACCAGCGGATCCAACTCACCACCAGGTGGTGATCGGTTGACAACTCTGCCCCTCTCTTCACCCGAGTGTCCAAGACACGTGGCCGGAGGTCAGATGACACGACAACAAAGTCGATCATTGATCTCCGGCCTAGGGTGTCCTGGTGCCATGTGCACTGATGGACACCCTTGTGCTTGAACATGGTGTTCGTTATGGACAATCCGTGGCTAGCACAGAAGTCCAATAACTGAACACCGCTCGGGTTCAGATCGGGGAAGCCGTTCTTCCCGATCACCCCTCCCCAGGTGTCACTGTCATTACCCACGTGGGCGTTGAAGTCCCCCAGTAGAACAACGGAGTCCCCGGTCGGTGCACTGTCCAGTACCCCTCCCAAGGACTCCCAAGAAGGCCGGGTACTCTGCACTGCTGTTCGGCCCGTAGGCCGCCACAACAGTGAGAGACCTGTCCCCCACCCGAGGGGCGGAGGGACGCGACCCTCTCGTTCCCTCGGGTAAACTCCAACACGTGGCGGCTGAGCTGAGGGACTATAAGCAAGCTCACACCAGCCCGCCGCCTCTCCCCGCGGGCAACACCAGAGAAGAGGAGCGTCCAGCCCCTCTCGAGGAGATGGTTCCAGAGCCCAAACTGTGCGTGGAGGTGAGGCCGACTATATCTAGTCGGTATCTCTCAACCTCCCGCACAAGCTCAGGCTCTTTCCCCCCCAGCGAGGTGACATTCCATCTCCCCAGAGTTAGTCTCTGTGTCTGGAGATCTGGTCGCCGAGGCCCCTGCCATCGACTGCCGCCCAGATCTCTCTGCACCGGCCCTTATGGATCCTCCTGCGGGTGGTGGGCCCACGGGAGGGCGGCCCCACGTCGCTCTTTCGGGCTGTGCCCGGCCGGGCCCCGTGGGGTAAGACCCGGCCACCAGGCGCTCGCCATCGAGCACTCATCCCAGGCCTGGCTCCAGGATTGGCCCCCGGTAAACGGCCTTGTTCGTGAACTCATCATAAAGGGCTTCTGAACCGATCTTTGTCTGACCCGTCACCTAGGACCTGTTTGCCTTGGGAGACCCTACCAGGGGCATGAAGCCCCCGACAACATAGCTCCCGGGATCATTCGGGCGCTCAAACCCCTCCACCACGTTAAGGTGTCGGTTCAAGGAGATCTTTTCTTTGTCATTTAACATTAATACATTTTACAGTTTGGATTAAGCATGATCAGATTTAATATTTACTATATTTTATTATTTTGATTTTTGAAGCAAAGTTATTAATTACAACACTTCAATACTTCAACTTAAGTACTAATTTAACAGTATTGGAGTAGGAGTATCTTAACTTTGACTCAAGTCATGAAAAGCATGACTTTGACCACTTAGGTCTGCCCTGTCTTTGTTCTCTGTTTGTGTTTGTTTGTCCTGGTATGTGGCAGGTTGCCAGTGTCTCTCTCCGTTACCAGGGCCGTGCCATTTCAAACACTGCACTTTCTCCCTTTAGACTATAGTCCCGACATTTCCCTGGACACGATCAAATCTCACATCTACGTGTGTGTGTGGCCCGCACTCCGTCCGTCCCCATCGCCAGCACAATGACAAACGAAAATCTCCAAAAATGTTCGGCCCAATCTGAATCTATGAAGTATGCAGGCTATTCAGAAGTAAAGTTGGACAGAGAGACACAGAAGCTTGTTCTTATCAGATGAAGGAAATCCGCGTATCTCGATCTGGAGATTAACCCGGGCTGGTCTAAAATCATGTCTGGTGTCACGTATTCCACGATAATCAGAGCAGAACGGAGCTGCAGAAAGAGCAGGGACGAGCTGCGCACTTGAAATATATATGTTATGTCATATTATTGCGGGTGAAAAGGGCAGAGTATCAGCAGAAAAAAAGAGCTGTTATTATTTATGATTATTCAGATCATAATGTAATCAAAAGAGCTAAAAAAAAGAAGGAAAAAAAGAATAATTGTGAGAGTTTTGGATTTTTTATTGGGTTAGGAAGCAAGTAAATTCAGTAATGATTATGTATGTTTTTACTTGTGATTTTATTGTGATTTCACTGTTTTGTAAAACACTTTGAATTACTTTAGTATTTTTCATGTTTTACTTTTACAATTTTGGCAACAGAGTATATTTTTAGCCATGTTACTTGAACTTCTACTTCTGTTTTCAGTAACATAAGTAGAAGTTCTTTCCATCACTTAATTTTCGACTTTCTCCCCTGCTCTTCTCCCTGTACACAAACTGCTGCACCTCCAGCCACGACTCCGTAAAACTGGTTAAGTTTGCGGACGACACCACCCTCATCGGACGGGGATGAGTCTGTCTACAGGAGGGAGGTGGACCGGCTGGTGTCCTGGTGCAGCGGTAACAACCTGGAGTTCAATGCCCAGAAGACGGTGGAGATGATCGTGGACTTCAGGAAAGTCACAGCCCCCCAGCCCCCCCTCACCATCTCAGACTCCACCATCTCCACTGTGGACTCCCTCCGCTCTCTCCGGGACCTCACGTGGGAGTCCACCATCAGCTCCTCATCAAGAAGGCCCAGCAGAGGATGTACTTCCTGCGGCAGGTGAGGAAAGCCAAGCTGACAGTGGAGATGATGGTGCAGTTCTACACGGCCATCATTGAGTCCATCCTCACCTCCTCCATCACCGTGTGGTACGCTGGAGCCACAGCCAGGGACAAACCGAGACTACAGCGCATCGTGTGCTTTGCTGAGAAGGTCATCTGCTGCAGACTTCCATCTCTGCAGGACCTGTACGTCTCCAGGGCTCTGGGACGAGCAGGTCGGATCACACACAAACTATTTGAGCCACTCCCCTCAGGCAGGAGGCCACTCCCCTCAGGCAGGAGGCCACTCCCCTCAGGCAGAAGGCCACTCCCCCTCAGGCAGGAGGCCACTCCCCTCAGGCAGGAGGCTATGAGAACCTCCCGCCATAAGGATAGTTTCTTTCCCTGTTGGCCTCATGAACACTTCTTATACACTGTAACTTTAACTATAATTTAATCACTCACTGCACAACATATGCATATCTGTAAATTTGTGTACAAAGGCTATTTTCTATTTTAATTTGTATTCTTATTTTTAATCTGATAGCTTATTGTTATTCTTATCCCATAGTAGATTTAAATTGTTTCTCTTTTGACTTATTCATCGTTTATTGTTTTATGTTGCACCAAATCACCAAGACAAGTTCCTGTGTTTGTGAATGTTGTTAATTGACATTGGCAATGAACCCTTTCTGATTCTGATTCTGATTCTGATTCTGATTTGTTAAATCAAGACAGTTGCTCATTTCAGTCTGTTGAAAATGAAAGCCTGATATTACCCAATAGCGTCAGGGTCTTGTCATCCTCTTGCCTTATCATCGTTTGTGTTTTAAATATTTGATGACAGCCTGACATGCAGCGTGGCGTGTGAGTCCTGCGCCTCCCACCCAGATAAAAGACACAGGAACACGCAGCTTTGGGCCTAAATGTCGTGCGAATATTAGGGAAGTCATTAGCCGGTTCCTTCCACCGCGCGGATGGGGATTTCCACTTCTTGACACTTACACATTTCTTCTGATTTTACTCGGTTTAAAGTTCAGGAGCAGGAGCGTCTCATCTCTGGAGGCGCGTTTGGTTTTGGTCGGTTGCATGCGAGCGGCAGGTGTTGTTTGTTCCTGAACTTAATGGCACGTTACAACTCCTCGCACCGCTCTGATTTATTGATGTGTCTTTTCAACATACCTGAAGTCGCGTTTTGCTTAATTCATGCTTGCTTTAATGACCCTGTTTATGAGGTCGTGTTCTCTGAGCCTCACAAATCCCACAGGTTGAATTTTCCCTATATTAATGAGCACATGTAAATTCAAGTGTGAATATGAAATGAAATATGAATATTGAAAAATAGATTTGTTAGGTTTGGATGTTGTGCCAACAGAGAGTATTCTTAATGTGAAAATATCATTTTGTGCAAAAACATGTGAGCAGCATTCATGACATTGAAGTTAAATTTAGATCTACGGTCAGGCCTAAGATGCTTAATGCCTAGTTGGATACAGAGATGTTTTTTACACCAAAAGTATGTTTGAAAATCAATTAAAGCCTCAAGAATGCGCTTACTCATGTCCAATTTAATTATAAAGAGGGTTTTTTTCTAAGCTGCTCCTTCAGCTTGGAACTCCCTTCAAGTGGACTGGAGGTTGAAAAAACTGGTCTCGCTTTGGGGTTTTTGATCAATTAAAAAAAAAATGAAAGAAAGAAAGCGAATCCTTTTTATTTTGTAAATGTTTTATGATTTGTGTGCAGTCATATATTTCCTTTAGCCCTAGGTCACTCGAGGTCTGGATCTTAATCAGTTCTCACCTGGTTAAATAAAGGTTGATACAAAATGTATGTATAGTGATCAAAAATATTAATTATATTTATAGTAACACATTCTATTCATTCAGGACTCTCATGATCACCTCACAATAAAAAAGTCGTGGGAGGGGCAGGTTGTTAGCGCAGATCGGCAAACACGTGCATGCAAATTTGCCCTGGGGCAGCTATGACTAAGCAGCCATCGACCTGTGTGTACTCCAAGACCACGTTCAGTTAAACTCTTGTTATGGGTTTCAGCTTCCTGTTATTTTGAGGAGTTTTCACATGTTTTTCCGTGTTTTAAAGGTTTTTATGGGTTTTTTTTTGCCATGGCAACAGTCGGAAACCCATGGATAGAGAAATTATGTGTTTATTGATAATGAAATAGTTGCACAAAGATGAGCTTTGTACATTTTCAATATAAACTTATGCATTCATGTATTCTTTCCTTTCACCCCTTTTGGTGCCACTACTTTTATTCAATTAGAGCGCGGGATCGAACCCCAAATTGTATATTTTGACAAATCTGCCATGTTTAAAAAAAATAATAAAAAAATACACAAATACGCGGTAGAACAACACAATAAACAGCTGCAGGTCACTAATGGTAAACCAGTTTAGCGTTAGATCATTTTAGAGTTAAAATCCCATTAGGCTAATTAGGCTCATGCGACACTCGAGCTCTAAATTTAAATATAACAAGATGAACGACCAAAAAGGATGACAGTTGTATAAAAACGTGTCCGGTCCTCTTCCCCAGACGCGCTCGACGCGTGGGAACGTCGGTCGGTGCAAGTGGCGCTCTGGTTTTGGTCGCTGGCGGCTCCGGGCGTGTTCCTGTCCGAGCACAGCCGCAGACGGAGCTTTACATAAGAGCGCAGGAATGTGAGGATTTTGCTCTTGTCACGAACTTCTGTTTAGCCTGGCATCGCGCGCGGCCGCATGTCACGAACGGGGCAGGTGCGGGCGACACGGTTTCAACACAGGCTCCCGCAGCCGCATCCACTCAATCCGGTTTGTCTGCAGCCTGCAGGTAACTGTGATTCCAGGGGATTAACTGCACCAGAGTCACGTGAAAAGAATTTAATAATTATGTATAAAAAAAAAAAAGAAAATCCACTTTGTTATGTCATGTGCAACAATAAAGACTTTGGGTCTTAGAGTAGGATTCTGTATATTATTTAATTTGTTTTTAAACACCACACTATCGCCACTGTAAAAAAAATACTTGGGATATATTATTTAATTATCAAACGTATAATATGGCACCTCCACCACTCAAAAGGTTTGCCACGTTGACATCTGAACACAACAACAAGGTGTCAACATCAGTCAATCAAGATGTGTTTGTATAGCACCAGTCATACAAAATGAAGCTCAGAGTGCGTTATGCAAACCTATAAAAAATAGGTAAAAACAAAGTGCAAAACTATTTTCTGATGCAAAAAAATAAAAGAAGAAATATAATACCTTAAAATGTATATAAAAATGGTAAAATACAGCTAAAATTCCAGACAACGTCCAATGGCCCAAGCAGCTAAAAGAAAACAGAACACGTGAATCAGCTTTCTCCTGCAAACCTATTACAGAATTAAACAAACAGCAAAAATAAAAAATAGTGAATTTGTCATGTTTCCAAATGTAGAAAATAACTGTACAAAACGCCACTCAGATCTTTACTGTCATTTTATTTCTTATTATCGAATCCCTATTTATGTGCATGCAGTGACTTGTTTTGTGCTGTTTGTCCAGTCTATGTGTTTGTCTATCTCACCAACTGCAGATCTGTGCGTTATAGTCTGGTAAAAAGCATCTCTTCAACGTTTTCTTCGAATAATGTTTGATTTACCGGTAAATATGGTCCCTTCAAAATAAAATAAACACAATCATTATATATTTACTTTCTAAAAAAAATATAATTGTGTAAAGTAAATAACTCCACATAATATTACTGCAAAATTCAATAAAAAGATGATGTTTCGCTTTGCATTTTTGGACACTATCCATCCATCCATCCATTTTCTACCGCTTGTTCCCTTTCGGGGTCGCGGGTGACTGGAGCCTGTCCCAGTGACTTCGGGCCTTAGGCGGGGTACACCCTGGACAGTGGCCAACTTGTCGCAGGGTTAACACAGAGACATAGACATTGCACTATATGCCAAACAATATTAAGAGTCCAACTTGAGGCTCAAAAAGCAAAGTTTTATTTAAGTTTATATTACTGATCACTCTAAACTACTTTTATAAACTTGTTTTTCTTTTCTTTACTTTGTATTAGTATTTAGTATTAGTATTATTATTAGTATTAGTATTTTTTGGACATTTTCAGAAAAAACACGACATTTTATTGCATTTCTGCTCGCGAGTTTTGTTTGTGACATCGTCGATATGAAAGTCGATTAACTGAGCTGTGATTTCGATCAAACTCTTCACAAAGCCAAGGTTCGGTGAGTCGCTGGTTCGTTGTTGAAGCTCCCCCTCTGGCGGCAGTGACCGGGCACCGCATGACGGCTCCTGGACTACATGTCCCACAATGCACCTCACCCTGCTCAGCACTTCCGCGTTTGTAGCTTTCGGCCAGCGTGGATGAAAAGTGAGCCCTAAAAATGGAAAACGGAGGAATAAAAGCGATCATCTTTGACCTGGACAACACTCTGATCGACACGAGCGGCGCAGGAGTCGTGGCGATGCAGAAGGTGAACAAAAAAAGACAAACTAAAGGACAATTAGACACAAATTAAAGGAGAAAGTGGCTCTGAGCTGGTGTGGATTCGTGGTGAAGTCTAATAATGCTTACTTTATTACTCTAATGTCGTAAATCTATTAGACTGAAGGCTATTTAGCAATCGATTAACAATGTAATGTCGTTCTGTGAGCTTATAGCTTGGTTTAACTGTGCAAACAAACTTTATAAAGGGCGTGGAAGCATAAAGTAATTATCTTGTAAATATTTTTCCCACAAATAAAATGCTTACATTTAACAGAATTGTACCATAATGCAGTGAATCTAAACCTTAATTGTCCCTTTATCGTGTATCAATGTTAATATAGTAAATATAAACGAGTTTACTAGTACATAATAAATCATTATGTTCACTTTCTGCTCTACATAAAATAATTATTTTATTTTGTTGTTTTAATTATTGGTATTTTTGCATTTAGTTCCTACAAGTAAAAATAAGTAGTTAAACTACTTTAGTTCCACTGACACAATAAAGGAGGAGGAAATGTATGATATTGTAAAAATAAAAATAAAAACCTGCATTAAATGAATAACACAATTAGAACTGCATCTATTATTTTAGAAGTCAAATAGTCAGCGATTAGTTTTTGTCAAACAATTATTTTGATTGTACTTTGAGACTTTCTGAACATATTTATTACCAAATAAAAGTTGAAATGTGGTGACTGAAGGCTTCTAGAAATCATATTCAATAATTAAATGTATTATTGACCTCAATCAGAAGTTGTATATCCTATTTTACCATTTGGTTTAAAGTTGCCACTCTCTTTTCATAAAACGTCTTTTGGGAGGTTGAATAATTATTACAATGATGATTATTACTTCACAAATCTTTACATACAACAAAAATATTACAAAAGGCATACACACAATTTAAGTGTTACAATTATTGTGAGAAAAAAAACATGATTTAATGATTATTCACAATTATTAAGACCAAACTAACCAAAACTACTATTCCTCAAGTTGTGACCAGTTTATGAACTTGAATATTCTGAATGACAAAATAATGTAAATGTGATTTTAAAAAAAACATAGTAAATAGTTTGAATGGTCACAATTATTATTCTTACGATTATAATGTGACCCAAATAATCCTATTTATCAATTAAACCAAATAATCTTGACATCACTCAACAAACACTGAGAAATACCACAGTTCTTTCAATCTTAATTATCATGACCGGCCTTATAATTCTGCAATGATTTCCCCAATTTTAGACAAACATTTTTGATCTTTATCTCATCATTAACCTCTCGGTTTTCGTCCAGGTCAGTGAACTTCTCAAATCCAGCTTGAATCTCGATGACGCTTCCATCAAAACCATTTGCAACCAATTCAAGCAAAAACTTTACGCCGAAGTGTACGACGCCGCGACGGGAAAACCCATTGACGAAATCCGCACCCTGCACTGGGAGGAAAGCCTTCGAGAGACGCTCGGCGACCGTCCCGTCGAGACGCTCGGCTCCGACTGCTACAAACTGTGGAAATCGAGCCGCCTGCGACTTCTCACCATGTCTCCGGAGGTGCGAGCGCTCCTCAAAGATCTGAGAACGAAATACAAGCTGCTCCTTCTGACCAACGGCGAGGCCCAAACGCAAAGGGAGAAGGTGGAGGTCTCGGACTGCGGGGCGTATTTCGACGAGGTGGTGGTGGGCGGGGAGCAGGACGAGCAGAAGCCGTGCGCCTCCGTCTTCAGGTTGTGTTTCGAGATGTTGGGAGTGGAGGCGCAGGATTGTGTCATGGTGGGAGACTCGCTGGATACGGACGTCCAGGGGGGGCTGAAGGCGGGCGTCAGAGCCACCGTTTGGGTCAAATGTTCGGGCGCGACCGAATGCGACGCCATAAAACCACACTACACCGTATCAAATGTGCTGGAGCTGCCGAGAGTACTGACTGAAATGAACTAGACTTGACGTTTCTGTGGCACACGTTTGGCCCTGAAGATTCTAAACTATACATTATGGTAATTTAACTGTGTTGGGGCTGCAACTGTTGTTTTTGCAATCGCTTTGTTTAGTAATTATTGTTTCAAGTAATTGATAACCGTTGTTTTGTTTCTGAAAGGCCCCGTGAATGAGGTTTTTGACTAAATTAGACCCAGGGAAAGCTAATCCTTAGAGTATCTTCACACATTTTTCATTGCAAACACTAATTTCACATGCTTATTATGTTGATTCGCGCTGTGTTCGAGTGATAAACCCTCTTCTCTCAGCACGTGACACGTTTTTAAGTCTTTGTGGTGGAAAGTAATGAATTTTTACCAGATTGTAAAAGAAAATCAGATGAAAAGCTTTGATATGTTGAATATCCTCCTTTGGCTTGAAGAAACAGGACTTTTAGATACTATTTTATCATCAAGAAATAAAACAAAGCAACAATTATTAGAACCCTTTGACTGAAATATTAATTAATGGATGTAGAGCAGAACGTTCAATGGGAATAATATCTAAAGTATATACCGTATTTTCCCGTAAGTCGCTTTTTTCATAGTTTTGGCAGGGATGCGACTTATACTTATATTTATACTTATATACTCATATACTTACACTCCGGAGCGACTTATAAATGTTTTTTTTTTTTTTTAATCATCTCTATTATGCATTTTTAGGGCTGGTTCGACTTATAGTCCGGAGACTACGGTAAATTAATTAATGGACAACCAATCTACAGAAAAAAGGGGGTAATTTTGTTTTGACGGATGAGGATTGGAAAATGTGTGTACTTTACAATGAAGGACCACAAAATCTCATGTTTGGAAGAAATTCTTTTGGAATTACTCACAGGGAGGGGCTGTATGTCGGAGAAATTGTGGTTTACCATGTGTTCTGGGACTGTCCTGTTACACAAAAATACTGGACAGAAATGAACAAGGCCCAGCGGACTGTTTTTGACACCACCATCCCACTCAATTTCAGAACTATGCATTTGGGCCTCAAAACCCCTGCCATGGACAATATAGATGGATACCTTTGGAACATACTTCTGGAACAGCCGGGAAAAAGGCCATCACAAAAAATGGATGACACAAACTGCACCGACGACTAAGGACTGTGTGCCCTAACCTTTCTTCTGTGTTTGGATAACTTACTTTTCCTTAATTCTACTCGACTTGTGGGTTTTTATTTTATTTCTTATTTTGAAAAAGTGCTGTACTTCAATCAAATTTCTAGGTCTCTGTACTTTACTTACGTACATTTTACAGTGAAGGTTTTTTAATTCACTCCATTCGAGAGCAAGTAAAAAGTACTTTTTGTCTTACTCAATGGGTTATATTTTAGCACATTCATGGTGACATTCAGTTTAAAGGTTTAGAGTTTAATTTATGGCCTAGAGCAGAGCTATTCAACTTAGGTGCACAACACGTCACTGTAACAAATGTTGGGTCTATTTCAATAGTGAATATAATAAAATAACTGCTGATAGATTTTGTGTGTGAAAAATAACATACAAAATTGTCCATCCAGTTCTGAACCAGAATTAAACAAGGACTAAACCAGAACCAACCAGGTCTGAACCAGGACTAACCCAGATTCAAAACGGATCTAAAGAAGTAAACAAGGACTAAACTAGTACTAACCCAGACCAGAATTATACCGATAAACGATAAAAACAAATATTTGTAAAATGGGTTGTGGGCCGGATTATAGCGCTTGGAGGGCCTGATTGGGTCCCTGGGCCTGACGTTGAATAGAGAAACAAAAATATCCAGAAAAACAGAACAATTCTTTATTGAGACGACCACATTCCTCTCTTTAATAGTAAAATCTGTGTGGAATACTTCTTTTTACTCTAAAAGTAAAAAACATGTACTTAAATACTTTTACTTACATTTTATGTGATATTCAAGTTAATTTTTGCTCCTGTATGTGTACTTAAGTAACTGTACTTCACCTCTGTGTATAGCTCAAAAAAGTAAATGTTTTTTTCATCAAACTTTGAAACGTGAAACTACATTTGAATAATTTCTGTAATGAACACTGAATGCTGTATTTTATGTCAGATGCCCTTCCTGGTCCAATCTTTGTTAAATGTATATGTTATTATTGTGAGAAAACAATAATTAACGATTATTCCACAATTACTGAAATCATGACAGTGAAATCTTTCATTATCTTTGATTCCCATTGTCCAACATGTTTGTGCTGCTCAAGTTTGTGACAGCTGTACGGAAATCAAACTTTAATGACAAAATAAAGTGAATGTGACACAAACAGTCCTTTATGTCTAGATATATATTTTCTGACTATATATTGAATGAAAAATACTTAATTTAGGTTCTAAAATCAATTATTGCCTTATTATTACCTAATAATCCTGACATCCCTAATTCTTTTTATTTATAAAAAGGGAAACGGCTCCCTCGTTGGTACGATGTTAAAACAAAGTACAGATTAAACGCAGGACACAGGAGCACAGTAGTTAGTGCCCTCGTTTCACAGTTGTCCCAGTTTTAAACTTGACATGTCCCAGTTGTCCCCGTTTGTGAGACCTTGAGACCTGACAACAGTAAAGACGGGGATGTTTTGTTGTTTCTTTAGCCAAAATAGAGAACATCTTTAGAAAAAACAGAAAATTAAAATGCCCTCAATTCCACTGATAGAAGTCTCTCAGATTTTAAATTGAGTTGGTAAACCGAGAATGAGACAGAAGGTGTAAAAATAATACGCTCTGAAAAATGTATTATTACCTCCCACCCCAGTAATGTCCCAATTATTAAAAGGCATACAATAACTTTTGTTCCAGACGGGGAGTAAAGTTACATCTATCCAAGTTTATCAAATTAAACCACTGGTCATCCATGGCTGCTTAAAACCGTTATCAAATGTACATTGATTAATGATTAATAAATATAAATATAGAGGGAGAATGAGTGAGAGATAGTTGTGTGAAATAACAAGGTCATAATAAAGTCATCTTTTATATATCATTTTTTAATAAAATATAAAGATGAAATCCAGAAGCTGGAAATCATATATACACATTCAATCTCTGGGGTCAACTCTTCAATCAATTCTCAAACAATTGCATATGCACAACACATTTGTCCCAGAAAAGTAAAACAAAAATAACAATTAGTCGTCTCGAGGAGGTAAACATCTGCTGTTCCTCTGTCATAAGGAGGCCGCTCACAATAATTATTGACTTTATGTTCCATAAATAAATGCTGGAACAATATTATTTAAGACTCAATATTTGAGTGTAAAAATGTGCAAAAGTGGGGAATTTTTGGCTGTTTTCTTCTTTTGACATGAGCTGTAGAAGGTCAAACTTTAATACGTTTCATTCCGTTATTTGTTGTGTAGCAATAAGTCACACTTTTGTTATTGTGACGGGCCTCGTTACTCATCTTGTTCTGTATTTTCAAAAGAAATTCTCCCCACAGTTTATACACGGTATATTAGTGACAAGAACGACACCTTAAATCTGTCCGTGGCACATAAAACACGTATTTTATTTGACTTCTAATTTGACTTTTATATTCATCGCCGCCAACTCTGCCACAAAATACCTGAAGACAAACGGTACGGACACGGTTTCGATGGATTCGCCCTTTCCACACAGCGTGCACGTCGTTGTCCTGTGCCTCAGCGTTGACCAAAGCGGAGGCGGCTTTTCCAGCAGCGGCGACAGCATGCTCCCGCAATCGACGCAGACCTGGGTCGACGAGCGATCCGAGCAGTTGAACAACCGGTCGTGCAGCAGGAACGACGAACCGTGAGCCAGCAACGCGTCCCGCTCCATCTCACCGAACCGGATGCCTCCTTGGATGTTCCTGCCGCCGACCGGCTGGTTCGTAACCCTGTCCCTCGTCCCCGTCGTCCGGACTTGAAACTTGTCGGAGACCATGTGGCGCAGCCTTTGGTAGTACACGACGCCGATAAAAATGTCAGCCTCCAATTCCAGACCGCTCAGGCCGCTGTAAAGCCGCTCGGTGCCGTAGTAGTTGTAGCCGCCGGCTTTCAACATCTCCCCGAAATACTCCAGCGCCGAGTTCTCCTCCGAAAAGGTGAAAGGCGTCGCGTCGTGGCTCAGGCCGTGCAAGGCGCCGGATTTCCCCGCCATGCTCTCGATCAGCATGCCGATGGTCATTCTGGACGGGAAGCCGTGCGGGTTGAAGAGGATGTCGGGGGTCATGCCGCTCTCGGTGAAAGGCATGTCCTCGGTGGGCCACAGGCGGCTGAGGATGCCCTTCTGCCCGTGGCGGCTGGCGAACTTGTCGCCGATGGTCGGGTTTCGGGGGATGCGCATGGTGATGCAGACGCGTTTGAAGCGACTCGAGCCGATGTCGTTACTGCAGACTTTGATGTTGTCCACCACGCACGACTCCTGGTTTCTGGAAATGGAGAAAAACGGGTAAAATACTGTATTTTCTGGACTATAAGTTGCACTGGAGTATAAGTCGCACCAGCCAAAAAATGCATAATACAGAAGAAAACATATATAAGTTGCATTGGAGTATGAAATGCGGTCGCAAGTGAGAAAATAACAAATAATATCACATATAAGTCGATCCGGAGAATAAGTATAAAAGGTATACAAGTATAAATATAAGTATAAGTCGCACCCCGGCCAAAACTATGAAAAAAGGTGCGACTTATGGTATAATATAAGTCGCACCTTTTTTCGCCACAGTACAACAACAAAATGTTCTGTAGCTTTATCAATGCATAGAAACTGTAATAAATGTTTGGATGAACTGCCATGTCATCTTAATATTGTCATTGAGATAAAAAATAAAAAAATCTCTATGTAATGTTTACTTTGAATGAACAAAAGCAGTCGGCCAAACTTATAAACCTTGTACTTTGCTCTGGTCCTGAAAGTATTTAAAGACAGAACGAATCAACTCTTACCTGTAGGATCTGATGAAATTCTGTCCGGTGTTGAGGTTGATGAAGCCGTAGAACGGGTCACCGGATCGAAGCGTGGACCCGATGAAGGGCAGGCCGTCTGAGTCCAGTTTGTCCATGTTTCTGGGGTCTCCATGTTTGATCCCGAACACCACAGCCTCGTCGCCTGGGCATTTTTCACCCAAATCCACCAGCTCCGTTTTATAGATGCAGCCGTGTGCAAAGCCTCGCTCCCAGGACGACTTGTTCACAATCTGGAAAGACAGGAATTAGTTTGTCAATAAAACATCCTAAAAAAAGACAGAAGAAATATAATCATTGTGGAGCCCCATTTGTCATCTTGTTTCCAGTCCCATTGTGGTCCAGCAAGTAACTTACTCGATGGTGTAATGTGTAGCAGGTTGATATTCAAGTTTATTAAATATTTGTTTTGTTTTCGAGAAGGAGCTTGAGAAATATTTATTTTGGCAATTTAGGTTAGGTTTCATTAGAGAGCTCAAGAATTAATATTCATAATTATCATAACAAATTGTTTTGGAATATAATGCATAAGAAATATGTTATGATACAAAAGGCACATGCATTTGAATAAAAAGTAAATGTATTTATAGTAAAAAATGTTTAATGCATAAAAGCGTAATCTTGTGTGAAAAACTTTTCCACATGTGATATCCATCAGTAACTCTGTCCAGTACAAAATTAATTGATAAGTTAAAAAAACATTATGCAGAATTAACTTTTTTGAGCTTTTAACCATGTTATAACATTGTTTCTTCATCAAAAAACATAACTGGAGTATTTAAATTCAGACAGACAGACACAGACAGACAGAGGCAAGCTAGGTTTGTTTATTTCCCATGGTGATGCCCACTGCTGCCAGAAGGGAAACACCAGACTAATATGAAGTTATGTTTTGTGGACCAAACATTGACCAAATCCAAAGTTCTAAAACAACCCACCATGGCGTCCTCCATGTCATAGCCAGTGTAGGAGATGACGGCCACGATGGCATTGGTGCCGCTTGGGTAGTTGTCTAGGCTGTAACGGTCGTACATGGAGGGCCGCACCAGAGGGCTCTGAGGAGTCTGCAGTCTGTACAGTTTATTATCGGAGCGATTCAGGAAGGAGTGAAGAGGGAAGCCCATGGTCTGCTTACCTACAGAGGGAATATATACGGGACAGACGTGAGATATGCATCACGAAGTACAACAAGTAAGTACAACACCACGAATCGCTCACTCAAAGCTGGAATTTATTGAAATTTGTATCCCTACATGTAACACGTGACTTCAGTCATTCTGCCACTGGTAATTTATCATCTCGGCTTATGCATAAACCTCACCCGAGAGAAAGAGTGTGAGGGAGAAGCAAAAAAAGAGTGAGCGTGTGTGTTTGGAGCTTTTGCCATTGACAGTTTTGAGAATGCGTTTGCCGTGTATGTGGAGGAGCTGGACTTTGGCGGCAGGAGTCCTTCTCTGCACCGCACTGGGGACATTCAAATATAGCGGAGCGATGTTGGCCGCAGACAGACGTACCCATCTGACACTGGTACATGTTGCGCGGGCTCTGGTTGTGGTCGGAGTACGGGATGAAGTTGGCCACGACGCTGAGCATAGAGTGAGGGAAGAGCTCCTGATGAGAGGTCACTCCAGCCTCGATCTCACCCTCCAGGATGCCCACGTTTATGTACAGCTAAAACAGACAATAAACAAGTCATACATAAACTCTTCAATCTCTGACACAAAGGTTTTGAGCAAATAACTACCACTGGAAAAAGTAACAGGATTTCACAGGTTCAAATGTTGAGATTTATTTTAATGATGGTTTATATTAGATTTCTGACCAATAAAAGTACAAATAGTCATGATAATAATTTGGTGCAACCACAGCTTTTACTAAAAGTGAATGATGCACATCTACTGGACCTCCCAAACACAGAGACTGAATTATTGTAAAATGGTACTCTTATGTGATATGTTGTGTTTGTGACCAAGTTACAGACAAAGCAAGTGTTAGCATTAGTATTGTTGATACCAGTTTTGGTGCCGATTGATTAAAAAGGAAAGAAAAGTTGAATTACAGGACGACCCATGAAAACCAAACCCAAAACGTGCAACAGGTAAAATCCTCCAGCTCCAGACCAAGAGACGGATCCCTGAGCACTGCACTGCTTCTGAGAAGACGCCCCAGCGACAGTGAAGGATGGGTCAAATGCAGTGTACCTTAACCTGAATGTACATTTGCACTTTTACAAATGACCCACTGATTTACAGTTAGTTTCCAACTTCTGGAAACTTGACTTGTGCATTCCGTTTAAATTGACCTCAGGTCAAAGTATTGCAGTTTCTTATAATATTGAACAATAATACTATAATACACTGAACTGTATTGCACAACATATTGTATCGGGCCCTGTGTATTGAGCCGAAAGTACATCATCCCAACGCTAGAAGGGTGCATTCATATCATCCTGTTTTTGTCTTGTAAAGCCCAGTTTAGCGCCGATATATACTTGGTTTCCTCCTGTTCCATTACCGTTTTTTTTTTTCTTGGTCTAGTCCAGGTTTAGTTCTAGTTCAGTCTAATATGGATGTAGTTTTTATGCGAGCGTCATCGCACCTGTTCAAATGCGCCGATGAGCTCCTCCTTCCCGACAGCGAGGTTCCTGACGGGCCGCACCAATCGACTGGGCGTCGTGAACAGGAACAGCCCCGGGTAAAGGCTGGCTTTCCCCGTCCGAGGAACCAGCACGATCTCAGTCCAGGCCGGGATCCTCTTCTCCTTCAACACCTGGAGAAAAAAGGTAATCATTCCTCATACTCCTCAAATCTAACGTTTAATAGAGGCAGGGGATATACTGAAAGTTTGATAATATCGCAAATTGACAGTTGATTGACAATACAAATGAAATACTTGAATTGCAATCGTATAAGGTGATATTTCTGCACATTTGTAGTCCAGTCACAGCCTTTTTGCCATTTCTGGACCTCAACAAAGACATTTACAGGCCTGTTTTGGCACAATTTTTATGGACTGACGTCTCTCCATCTGAAAAATAACTAGATATTCCCTTCGCCAATCCCTAGTGTGTCTAAGAAAACTATCGCAATGCCGTTACCTTGAACCGTCTCAGGGATTCGACCAGGACTGGAGCGAGTTTGGCCTCCACCCAACCGACCATGGCCCCGTCCAGAAGCACGGGGAAACAGTCCGAGTACGCCTGACACCCGCATCCATCCACCGGAGTCATACCTGAAGCAGAAGAAGAGGAGAAAACAAAAATGTATTCAGTCACACTCATTCCATTAGCGGCATGGTCAGATTACAAAGGTTGAACTGACAACAATTTACTTAGCGACAAATTTCAATCACTTACGATATTATTGGATGTCAAGAAAAAAATATTCAACGCCTTTAGACAAGGTGCTGAAGACTAAAGGTGTTTCGCTCTAATGTAGATTTGGTTTGAACAGATTGATTACTCAAACCGGCATGAAAATATCCAACACCAAACTTTGAACAAACAACGTGCTTTTTCGGAGATGGTGAACCTCTCGAATTTTATCTGCCGCTTTATCGATCTATTTCTAAACCCAATGAGACGTAGTTTGGCAGAAACATTGGAATGGAAAATGGTTTTAATCTAACGGTTATTTTAGCAGTCGACTAATCAGCGGTTATATTTTTATGTTAAATGATTATTTCTATTGGACAATAATTAGATACTTAAATACATTATCAACCAAATAAAGGTTGAATTATGGTGACTGAAGGCTTCTGGATAAATAATATTTACTAATAAATTAATAGTTATTGATGAAAATCAGAACATTCTTTTTTTTGGACACTTTGTTTTCATAATGGAACTGTCTTCTTAATAAAAAAAGGTATTTTCGTATGCGTTTTAGAGTCTGTATAATCTTGATAATGATCAATAACAACTTTTAATAGTCGACTAGTCATGATTAGTTGAATTGCAGTCCTAGAATCAGCCGGACAAAACATACCGAGTGAGCAGAGCAGCGCCTGCAGGCCTGTGGATGGCTGACTATGGGACACGATGGTGCAGCTGGCCGTCATGTGGTTCATGAGCCCACACGGTTCTCCATCAGGAGTGTGCACGGGGCAGAGGAAGCCCCACGACTCGGGCAGCAGCTTTCGGACCGTGGTGGTTCTCATTTTGGCAAAGGCCGCTCCTCTGTGCACCACGCGGAAGTGAGACAGGTAACGGATAAAGTTAAGTTTGTCGGCCACAACGCAGAGGCCGGTATTCTGAAGTATCCCAAGACCTTTAGGAACAGATTCAAGAGCATATAGTCAGTCGTTACTGTGCAGGTTTTTGTGTCGTACTGACAATTACATTTTCTTTCTAAAAAATACAGTGTAATAGATCATTAAAAAGCTGCTCCAGACCGTTATTATAGAGTCTAAAAAATTCCATGATAAAATCTTAAAAATCTGATTATATTGTTTTGAATTTTGCCATTGATTCATACATATTTTATGTTTGACCTTTTTTTTTGGGCTTAAATTAGTCAATTATAGTCTTGATGAAACGATTGAAAAATCTTTGCACTTAAATCAATCTTAAACATTTACAGTAAAACGTGAAAAACAGAACTAGTTACATGTAAATAAGTAAAATCTGATCAATGCCATAAATTGAAACAGGATGGAAAGTCTACTGTATATTATAAATTATCTTTTCTGATCATTTCTAGGTAATGAATGAGCTTCATCTCCATAAACGTAGGCCTAACAACATCAAATCCAGTGCATTATTTCATTGAAGATGTGCTGACTTTGCAAACAAAAAGCCCAAATACTTCAAAAGGTTTATATTACCGGTTGACTTGGGTGCAGCTCTTACCCGTCTTGGAGAGCAGGTTTCCCGTAGCGAGCAGATACTCAAAGGACTTGGTGACGTCGGTTCCCATGCTGAGGATCCTCATCATGTTTTCATTGGTCCAGGACGCGTTCAGTTTGTGGCCTCTTTTTTCCATGGACATCTTCACTGTCACCATCCACGCACTCAGACGCTCCTGACGATGAGAACCAGACAATGAAGAACAAGAAAGTGTAATATAATGACACACCATGGTTACTAGGGCTGTACTCAACATATCGATATCGTGATATAGCATGGCAGACTTCTTGACAATACATGTATCAATACAGAGATGTGTATCGTGACACTTTTAATTAAACATTGAGTAATAATAAATCGCAGAGTTCTACACTTCTTAACCTGTTGACAGCTGAATCCGATGAGCTGAAAATGTGACTTAATAAGATAAAGATAAGATATTCCTTTATTGTTCACACATGGGGAAATTTCGTTGTTACAATGCAGTAGATACAGGGGGAAAGGACAGATAACTTATAGGAAGTTTAAAAAACACTCTTAATAGAAGAGCTCTTATAAACAAAACAAAAAACTCTTATTAACAAAACTCCTCTCATAGCTTAATAGGGAATGGAGGAAAAAAGATAAATAAAATTAAATAAAAAGATTAAAATAAAATAAAATAATAATAATGAAATAAAGTAAAGTAAAACATTGCTAGCATAAGACTAAATAATACTAATACTAATGGTAAGTAAGTAAACAAAACAAAACACTCTTATTTACATCAGTTGTAATCATAGGACCGTTGTATCCCGATATTGGGAACATAATTTTAGTAAACTTTAAATCCCTGTTTTAAGGGATATCCATGCATTAGGACAAATATCACATCAAGTTCTGAGTATTGGGATTTGTTTTGTCGCTGTAAGCACTCCATCTACTGGCAGCAGAGGGAATTGCCACCACACATAAAACAACTTCGCCAACTTGCTTGTAATGAACATGATGACCAGAACAAGCAATTATTGAAGGACTTAAAAAGCTGGATCTCTGGATTTCTACTGTGACGTTACAAAACTGGGAAATTGTAAAGAGTGTTTTTGTGAGGCTCGGAGAAGGAGCAGAGAAGATGAGCTTATATATATTTGTCTTATTTTAGTTAACAGATTTTATACCACAGTATCTGATTTTTGGCGTCCAAGGGAAAACCGATAATCACAAAACAGAGTAATATGTGTCAGAGTGCAATACAATTTTAAATAACTTTAACATTTGTCTTTCATTTGAGTCTTTGCCATATGAGGTTCTAATTTATTGGAATAACTTTCTCTAAAAGTAAAGTAATCCGATTACTCACATCAGATTTAACAGTTTACATGACATTTCAATAATAACTGCAGACATTAGAAAACATGTAAAATAGGCCACAATAATCACTGTATCGAGTCATTGTTCCATAAATAATAAACATATTTTGAGTCATAATGTTTATCATGCAGACAATTTCTATAGATTTTGGTTCAAAATATTCGAGCTGTAGAAGGTTGAATCAGTAACTTCTATGGCTTACTAAAGTTTAATTCTGCTATTAATGCTTTGCAACAACCATACCAGTACTGTACTGTATTTAAAAAAACAAGCTCTTAGAAAGTATAAGATGTGTTTATTGCTACAAACCATATCACAACATATTGTGCTTCAAAATGTGTTATTGTGACATGTGGCCTACACAAAAACATTATCCACAGCTGGTCTTGCCTCACCTTCATGAACATGAGGAAGAGCTGCCCCGGCGTCATCACCTCCTGACACATCAGACTGTCCGGGTTCTCCTCCATGCACTCTTGTTTGGCAAACCTGAACAGTTTCCGGGTCATGAGGCACAGCAGGTAGAACTTCTCCACGTCAGACTTCAGGTGGATGCACACGCACTCACTGGGGACGACATGGTTTCAGATAAAAGAGCGTTCCTGTCCAGGCCTTCACGTGCAGCAGATTTGTGCAACAGTGTCCACAAATAACTATGACAACGCTCTGTAAAGCTATTTATTTTGTATGCAACTTTCACATTATGCTCGACCCGCGACCAGCCCTGAGCATTGACATTTTGCCTCGTAGCCCTTTCCAGCCTTGTGGAGGTCTACAGTTTTGTTTCTGGGGTCTTTTGACAGCTCTTTCGTCTGGCCCATAGAAGTTGGAGCCTGACTGATTGTGGCTGGACAAGTGTCTTTATGTAGCCAACAAGCTCAAAAAGGTGCTACTAGATTAATGAAATAGAGGTGGACTTTTTAAAGGCAGACTTGTCTTTGAGAGCCAGAATTCTTGGTGATTGGCAAGTGTTTAAATACTTATTTGCAGCAATAATATAAGAAATAAATTATTTAAAAATCATACAATGTGATTTACGGATTATTTTTTTTATTTTAGATTTTGTCTCTCACAGTGGAACTGCACCTCCAATGAACATTTCAGACCCCTCCTTAAGTGTTCAAATACGTTTTCCCAAAATTGTGCTGCCCCAGTAGAAACAGAGGGTAAATGATCAGACCTCTATGTTTTGGCTTGGTCTATTATCTCTGGAATTACTTATTATCAACATGAAACTAAAACAACAATTAAAGTGAAACAAAAAAACAAAAACAAATTTATTGCGGCAAGCTATTGGAAATTATTGCAAAATTTGAATATGCATTTTGACTCATATTCCAGTTATATTAAAACAAATACATCCATGGCTTAATGTATTAGTCTGATTGTGTCAAAATCAAAAATGAGACAAAACTGAGACTAAATCAAGGCCAATTTAGACTGAATTAGGAAAATGCTGAAAAGAAGATTTTAAAAACAGTACATTTCTGTCAGATGGAGGACCTTGGTGTTATTGAAATACATTTCTTATGCTGCGATATATATTGTGACATCAATACTTTTGGGATAAGTTGTGCAGGCCTAATGAACAAATAAGGTTCAAAGGAAAAAACATTGGACCCAACATAGTTTTATATTCCCCTTGTTTTGTCTTTGTGAGTATATTAGTTCATTACAGCTGGATAGAAAAACTTGAACTAAATATAATACTATGAGCTATTACACTGATTTAAGAAACTGATCGGACAATTACTTTCCAAGTGAACGTCTGTTACCGCCACATTTTCTTTGACTTGAGCGCACAAATGCTAACTGCATGAATGATAAAATTCCTTACTTGAGCAAGTACGCTGCACACTGCTGGTTGGTGTACCACTCCGGCAGCATCATCTTCACCCTGAATCTCTCGCCCAGATAGTACAGCACTTTGCTCTGACTGGTGCAGCCCTGCTCCGTCACAATCCTCAGCATCTCGCTCACGCAGCTTTGATAAAAGGTGTTGTCCTCATGGCCCTTCATCAGCTCCTGGAAAATCTGGTAATCTGAGAAATTCACCATGGCCTGATGGAGGAAAACACATGGTTAATAAGCAGTGTATCGATTTATTGTTCAATATTTAACAGATACACAATATTTTTGGGCTCAATATTAATATTCTGTACATTTTATGCTTAAAAAAAAAAGGTAAAATAATGACATATCCTTGACTTGTTATTGATATTATTTACCTACTAGCAGGCTGAGAAATAGATTTTCAAAGTTAGGGGCCAGGGGGGCCCCTATCTAAAAAAGTTAGGGGCCCCCAGAAATTTCAGGGGCCCACAAGCGCGCGCAGCATCGCGGCGTCATAAAAACAAGATACGTGTTGTTTTAAACCTCTTTATTCGCATGTAAAACAATTTAAAGTACTTTTATCTTTTATTTGATATGAAGAGCACAAATACTGAATTCCTATAAACCAGAGATCATGATCTTTAAAACTGTTTAATTTAATATAATAATGTTTCTTAGATACAAAATAAATACTGTTTACAGCATTTGACACAAGGAGAGCTTGTGGAATATATAAAATCACAGCCTACAAAATAAACTACTAACATACATTGCCCCGATGCTAACAACTCCAAAGGGCGGGGCCCTTGGATACTTCCACATTGATACAGCTTTTGTTGCAAAACAACTTTAAAAAGACTGAATTGTGGACTGAGAAGAGATTGACGCCGCCAACCTAGAAATAACTTTTGGCGCAAAATTAGACCGGGCATTTCCGAGTACAACCGAAAGCGACCAAACGCAGCGGCCAATCAGATGCCCGCTTTCATCGAAATCAGATCACGGACACCGCTCGGCCAATGAGAAGCAAGAAGACTGCGAAGTGGCATTTCTGTCAAAACAAAACTTAAGCGATGAAAATGCCCCAAATATGGCCAAATTGCTAGTTAAAGCTTGATTTTTTTCGAGGAATTTCGATACAGGGGCACGGCGGCCCCCCTCCTAATTCAAACCCCGGGCCCGCCGGAGATTTGAGGACTTACGGGCCCCCGTCGTTTTCCCAGCCTGACTAGTGTATTGCATTATGCTCTTTTATTATTTTAGATCATATTATTCTCCACGCGATGATTCAAAACAGTTCACTGTCAATCAAAAATAGACTTCGATATTACCATTTATCACAACACACATATCAAACTAGACTAAACTTTAATTGTGACAAGCCTATCACCAGTAAATAAATATTGAATGATATTTTATTTAGCACACACGCTAAGCATTTGTGAGCCTCATTTCAGGTGTTAAAAGTGTCTGTACCTTTAGTGCAAAGCCAATGGGGAGGAAGAAGAGCTCTTTGTGGTAGATGAAGTTCAACATGACAGTCCCGTTCTCCATATAATGCAGGTTCATGTTGATGGCCGTGTGCTCCTCCTTCACACAGCGGATTGAAATACCTGAAAAGAACAATCCAACATCATTCAGTCATTAGTATAATTTACTTAGTGACCTAATTTGAGGTAAAGGTAAACCACTGATCTGATTACCGTGAACTATTTAACCTACAACGTGGACTAAAACTGAAAGGATTTCATCAGCATTTTTCTCTTGTAAAGTAAATTTTGTAATTATTTTTTAAATTTACGTTTTTATTTATTTGGATTTTAATGCATTCAAGTAGGGCTGCAACTATTAATTGACTAATTGTGATAAGTTGACTATAGAAAAAATTGTCAGCCATTTTTTGATAATCGTTATTGTTATTTGGACTAAAATATATTCAAAAAGATCTTTTACAACAAAGACAGTGGCGTTGTCAAAGAAGAATAAACTAATTTCAATCAATAAATTTATTTGTACAAAAAAAAAGAAGAAATAATTGTTTGACTTATATATATATATATATATATATATATATATATATATACACATACATACACATACACACACACACACACACACACACACACACACTTATAAATAATCACAAGCTTGTCAACTACTAAAACAATAGTTGCAGCTCTTGTGTAAAGTGTCGAAGTTTAGTCTATACAGACTGCGAGAGGCGAAGATCGTTCTCAAAGTCTTTATTTGATGAAAACAGGGAAAAACAGGCAAAACAGCGGCATGTTGTTCGTCTTGCAGCTGAGATTCCACTCCTCACAAGATTTAGCTGTGTTTTATAAAGCTGTTGCTTGGGTCTGATAAAATGGCCTGACGTTGATATGACGTCCGCTTTAAGATTGTTTAGACTAGTCCACAGATAATCAGAAAATACACAGAAAGTTCATCGTGACCCATATGCCGTAAGATCATCGTGACTCATGATAAATAGGACACAGACATGACAATAATTTGATCAATATCCACAAAAGCACTAAGGCAGATTTAGTGCAGATTGCTTACAGCCATAAAATGTGGGAAGTGAATGAATAATGCAATGTAAAATGACCAAAAAAGGTGCAACACAAGACAAATACAGAAGTATAGACTTTTACTGTCATGAACTCACCGTACTGAGTATAGCCCGGTCCTCTGCCCTTCCACTTGGGTCTGGACAAGGCAATGGGGTAGTTCCTCCTCGGCATGATCAGCATCCGGATCACCTTCTCTATGCCATTCACAACAAAATAACCTCCCATTTCCTAACAGAGAAAACAGAGCATTTTAACTTAGTAGGATTTCCAAGTAGGGCTGAAACGATTTATCAGGTAAATTGAGTAATTTGAACACAAAAAAAGCTTTGATTTTATGTATTTATTGTTTTATTGGTTTAATGTGTGAATCTGTGGTACGCAGCGTTTAGAAATACTTGTGGAGCTTGTTTCTGCATTTGCCTGCAGCAACTTAAGCACAACAGAGAAGAAAGCGGTCTGTTTTAAACTCACACGTGTGTCTATGGAGCGGAGTTATGTTGTATGAAAAAGCACTGAGGACCCGATCATGAAACCACGGCAAGAGGGCGAAGACAGAGGCTAAACTGAACGGCTTACAGAGCGAATGCTGCAAAATGACTCGATCTCAGTGAAGAATCATCTGCAGAGCTGCAGTTACAGCTCAAAACACAACAAGGTAAACCAACACTGGCCCCAGGTAACAAAGTCTTACAAACACGTAGATGTTTCTTATTTTAAGTGATGTGACATGAAATGCAAATTAATTCATAGCTACTGTTGTTCAAATTGAATCTGGCCCGTTTCCAAACACAGTCTGGTGACAAGTTAAACATTCAGAAAGATTTTAGAAAAAAATCAATGAAGTGCAGTTTATTCTTTCTTTTCTAACTGTGAAGTTTCAGTAGAAGAACATGGATCCTTATTTCATCTCTGTAGATTGAAATAAAAATGAGTTAATTCAAGCAGAAACTCCTCATTTGTTATTTGTTTATTACTATGAACTATAATTGTTATTTAAAAATATGTAATATGCTTTTAGGAGCTTTTTATGGATTACTCACTTACTAAAATACTTGCTAGCCGCAGCTCTGTTACTGAGACACAGTAATCAAAACAAGACTCAATGACACATACGTATATTATCATTATTGAGCTACCATATTTATTATACTGCAGCTAAGTGTAAATTCATTTTGTGGCTATCCGGCATTTCCCCCCTTGTCCAGCCTTTTTGTTTTGTTTTTGGTATGTTCTAATTGTTGTCTAGTTCCAGTTCTAGTTTATATCAACCAGAAATAAACTAGACAAAATTACCTTCTCCCATTAGGATTATGTGAATTAATATGGACAAGAGCAGAGAAAAGAAAGCCTGGAGTGAGTCATCTGGAGGTTTGGAAGTTAATGTACAGCAGTTTAATCTGCCTTTTCACTGTATCTAATTTATTCTATTCTATTTTTATTTCACAAGCTGTATAAGAGTGTTACTGTTTAAACATAGCAGTTTTTCTGCGGGATCATTATTTTTTTCCATTGTCAGTGCCTTCACCTCTTTTAGTCAACCAATCGATCTACAAAAACCAAAGCATAAAAATGAATATAGTATAAACATTAGGTCAACGTTTTAACCTCACCTCTGCTTCTTCGTGGTGCTCGACCAGTTCTTTGGGCGTCATGCCGTGGAGGTTACACATTTTAGACTTGACCATGATGGGAACCAGACCCAGGGACTGTTTGATGATCCCTTTGGGGACACCATTGATGGACCACGACACGTCCGCCTGGAATAAAACATCTCAGGCAATCAGAGACACAAATGATGAAGCATATTTAAAACAAAATTCTACAATGTGATACAACTAATCAGTCTTGCTGCACCACATCTTTATTAAACCGTGATATGTATTTCTGCTCTTACCACCACTCTTCCTCTGTAAGTGCATCTGCGGCCTCTGCACTCGGCCGGAAACACTCGCATCTCTTTGCACACGCTTCCTTTGGCCACTGAGGGAGGAAAGATGACCGCTTCTGCAAACGCCAAACTGACCCGGTCATTTCTGAAGGTGAACTCCAGAGGAGGAATGGACTGAAAAAGACAAGGGCCAAGGAGGATACCAGGGATGAAGGAGGATACCAGGGATGAAGGACAAGATTGAAGAACGCTCCCTCAGTCAGACACAAAAGGAATTCAAACAGCAAAATATAATGATCAGACAAAGGCAAGTTCAAACTATGCAACTAGCACAATGTTGATGTTTTTTTTTTTTTTTAAGCTTTCTATAAGTTCTGTTCTTTTACTTCTGTACCTACCTGCGTTGCAACACCAAAATTTCCCCATTGTGTGGACAAATAAAGGCTCATCTTATCTTATCTGAAAACAATCACTGAATTATTTGGATAAAAATCATATTTAAAGAACCACCCATAAGAATTTAGCCCACAAATATAAAGTAGTAAAGTAATGCATGTTTTTAAATCACAAAAAATCTATCTATAGACAATGAACCCTTCCTTTGGGGCTCGATCTGTAACTTTTTCTGGTGAAGCGCACAGACACCACCTGCTTTGTCCAAGGAGATCTTCTTACTTTGAACATTCCACAGAATCATGGCATAAATCTGATCCATCTCAAAGAAGGATGCTCCAAAGTATGATTTCAGCCTTCTATTTCCATGGAGTCATTAAGGTCGAGTGCCCATCACCAGGTGCTGCTTTAATTTTTGTTATGTTTTATTTGTGTATAAGTGTTTAGAACAATAGAGAAACGAAGATCCTCCACCCAACGGAACACTGACATAGACAGAACTAGCTCTGAAGTGGAAGAGGTGACAGGTGTACAATAACATACATTCACTATTAAGACACATGTTCTTTATGTACACATGTTAGTGGTCGTTTATTTATTTTCTCTCTTTGTTTTTCATAATTCCATGTCCAATTCAAACTGAATGCAACTTCCCCCACGTGTTGACTCAGTATTATTCACTGCTTTACAGGCACATACAACAGTAAAAGTATACAAACACCCCGGGGCAGAGCACGTTCCACACCTGCACTACGCGGCTGAGTCCGTCCGTCACCGCGTGGTTAAAAGACTCGATGTGGGCTCGGGTCAGGTCCTGGATCGCGGGCTCCTGAGTCTCTTTCAGGGCCCCGAAGCCTCCGTCCGTCAGGTTCTTGAGACTCGGGGCTGTGGGTAAATCCGTCCACTGTAAAGAGAAGTCCATGTCTGCGCAGTGAAGAGACGGGAATCACGGGGCTTACAGCGGCTGCATGCTTGTTTACCATGTGCACGCTGAACCCGGAAGTACAGGCCGAAGTACCCGGAAGTTTTTTTTTTTGAGAAACTAAAGGTCAGTGGATTGTTTACTGACACCTGCTGGTTCAAAACGTAACTACATTTTAGCACTACGACCATGGATCTATATTATCGGTAGCGACCTGCAGATGACCTCCGAGCGTTGCCATGGTGACAGGAAATGCCTTTTTTAGTGCGTAATTGCAATATAACAAACATGGTTGCATGTTGACAATAATACAAGTTTGATGATAATACAACAATTGATAAAATTTTGTATTTCCAACCAGAAATAATGGATTGCAGCACAATAGAATAAAAGATGATCAGTGTTTTCAATATCTTTTCACAGAACGTGTTTTCTTGAATTGTGAATAGTAATTGAAGTGATACTTTGGATGGGTAGATATTGTTCATTATTTTGTAATGTGTTTCTTTCACTTTAGGAGCGTGAGGAAATGCCATGTTCATAAAGTGAGGAAAATAACCCTGCAACTTTGTAAGTTCTTCTACTTAAAAATTATGAAGTGGTCATCATTTCCATCCTAGTTGCATTTCAACTGTGAGAGACAGAATCTAAAAAAATCCAGATATCACATTATATGATTTTTAAATAATATATTTGTATGTTATTGCCGCAAATAAGTATTTGACACCTGCCAATCTGCAAGAATTCTGGCTCTCAAAGACCTGTTAATCTGCCTTTAAAAAGTCCACCTCGACTCCCCTTACTAATCTAAATTAGTAGCACCTGTTTGAGCTTGTTAGTTGCATAAAGGCAAGTTTATTTGTAGAGCACATTTCATACACAAGGCAATTCAAAGTGCTTCACACAGCAGGAAAAAATACATTCAAATCACAAAGAAATTACAGAAAGTTTAAGAAATAAAAGAGAAGAGTGCAAAGAAAATCCTTTCAGTCATATGGGCAGCTAATCAAAACAGTTTTTAGCTGTTAGATTTTAGCTGCATAAAACTGAAACGCAGATTCCCCATGTTTAGTCCTGACTCTGGCACCAGCAGGAGGCCGGTCCATGTTTAGTCCTGACTCTGGCACCAGCAGGAGGCCGGTCCATGTTTAGTCCTGACTCTGGGCACCAGCAGGAGGCCGGTCCATGTTTAGTCCTGACTCTGGCACCAGCAGGAGGCCGGTCCATGTTTAGTCCTGACTCTGGCACCAGCAGGAGGCCGGTCCATGTTTAGTCCTGACTCTGGGCACCAGCAGGAGGCCGGTCCATGTTTAGTCTTGACTCTGGGCACCAGCAGGAGGCCGGTCCATGTTTAGTCCTGACTCTGGCACCAGCAGGAGGCCGGTCCATGTTTAGTCCTGACTCTGGCACCAGCAGGAGGCCGGTCCATGTTTAGTCCTGACTCTGGCACCAGCAGGAGGCCGGTCCATGTTTAGTCCTGACTCTGGGCACCAGCAGGAGGCCGGTCCATGTTTAGTCCTGACTCTGGCACCAGCAGGAGGCCGGTCCATGTTTAGTCCTGACTCTGGCACCAGCAGGAGGCCGGTCCATGTTTAGTCCTGACTCTGGCACCAGCAGGAGGCCGGTCCATGTTTAGTCCTGACTCTGGCACCAGCAGGAGGCCGGTCCATGTTTAGTCCTGACTCTGGCACCAGCAGGAGGCCGGTCCATGTTTAGTCCTGACTCTGGCACCAGCAGGAGGCCGGTCCATGTTTAGTCCTGACTCTGGGCACCAGCAGGAGGCCGGTCCATGTTTAGTCCTGACTCTGGCACCAGCAGGAGGCCGGTCCCTGAGGTCTTCAGAGTCCGAGGTGGTTCATATGGCACTAACATGTCCAAGATGTACTTTGGTGCTAGGCCATGGAGAGACTTGTACACAAGCAGAGCTGCTTTAAAGTCTCTTCTCTGAGCCACAGGAGCCAGTGCAGAGACCTGAGAACAGGACTAATGTGATGGTACTTCCTGGTTATAGTCAGGACCCGAGCAGCAGCGTTCTGGATGTACTGCAGCTGTTTTACAGCTCGTTTGGAGAGGCCAGTGAGCAGGCCGTTACAGTAGTCAAATCTACTGGAGACAAACGCATGGATAAGTCTCTCCAAATTATTACCCCCAGATTTCTAACTTGATTTGTAAGTTTTAAAATAGCTCCCTTAACCAGCATACATCTGCCCTCCTGGTCTCCACATTCAAAGCCATGCTCAAAAGCTATTTGCCTTGAAATCAACAATGCAACTCCCCTTATGTTTGCCCCAGTAGGATGAATGACACCAACACTTCTGTGTTGGTCCCATGGATCTATTGCTCCACATCGCTCCTCTGTCCAGGTATCTTAACGTTAGCAACATCTGGATGAGACCATTGTGTATGAAATTAATTGCTGTAAAATTGAGTGTGCTATCATGGGCCAGTGCTACCATGGGCCCGCGTAGTGTGCAACCTCCAGGATGTATGGCCTGCTGTTTGCCAGGCATCTACCTGCGGTGTAGAGCCTTGCTGTCCAAGCCCTAACTGAGTCATTTCAGATGCCCCGGAGGAGATCCTGACTTGCCTTAACTATTACAGTTGGCACCAAATCTGAGTCTCATTTCCTCGTGGCGTGAACAGCCGAGTAGTTCATTCACATGTCAATCATAGGACGCACCTACTGCACACCTGAAAGCTTGTTGTGGCTCGTCTCCAGGAGAGCAGCACAGTTCCCTGGCTGCGAATGCGTGGTTGACATGCCGGTGTGTTTAGTGAATTTCTTCAGTGTACAGAACAAAAATGACCACAGAGAAAGACTGTTCGACCACAGAGAAAGACAGTCGCTAGAGTTCTCAAATCGGCGAAAAATTCTCTATTATTCCTTTAATACAACGAACTGGTAAACCATTTATGATTGTGTGAATAAATGATCACTACTATAACTTTTCCTCTGTCGTTCCAACAACAACCATGCGTGCCAGTCCACGCATGGTTGTAATGGCAGTTGGCTTTTAATGGCCAACTGCCATTAAAAGTAACAGAAGATTGACAGCAGATAAAAATTGATAGATGTTCTTTTAGTCTTTAAGCTATTGAGAACTAGCGATCAGAAGCAAAGGAAAACAGCCGTTTGAAAATAAATAACGTAAATATTCAATCTGGCACGTGTTTGATTAAGGGATTCAAAATGTATTTTGTTATTCATGTATGTTAGCAATAAAGCAGCAGTTAGCATGCTAAATTTAGCTTCTGATAAATGAACCCAGACATGCAGTTATAGTTTTATAATTTGTTCCTGAACCAAACAGTTAAACTGTATGAAGTCCAACACAATACTGAACTAAAATCACCCCCGAAAATTAAAATGACAAAGTAATGTCAAGGAAACATACTGTGGATTCGTATTTTCTTTTGATTGCCAGCTCATTCATCATAAAAGATTGAGATTGTGAGACACCTGTTAAGAAAGATTAACAGGTGTTTGATATGAAAACACATGCATCTGATACACATAATTAGCTTAAGGTCCAGTCGGTCAGTTTAAAACATTGAAGAAGGGGGGAGAAGTCTAAAGCGTGAGGTCTAAAGAATAAAGACTAAAGGAGATGTCCTCCATCTAAGACCGCCATTGAGCGCCGAAGAAGTAGAAGAGAAGTCAGAACCGTGCAGAAATCCTGGACGCCCCGGACATGTGTCCAACAATAAAATCACTAGCAGACGCATCCGAGGCGTCCAGCGCACATGCGCAGTGGAGGAGCTGTTGTCTTTCCCCGTGTAGCTGTGCGATGGCAGAACAGGTGGAGAAAGTGGCTCTGGTGTATTAACTTTACAAAGTCCAAAAACGGCGACGCGATGGACTCCGGGGCTTGTCTGGGACACGCAGATACTTCAGAGGTGAGCAGAGTTTAGTGAATATCATTATTTGCTCCAAGAGTCTGCTGCGTCTTGAGGATTTTTTTTATCGTTGTGGGGTTTGTTTTGGGTCTTCTCCCGGGTCGACACTTTGGACGCTCAAACGCCCCGGACGCTCCGCGTCAAACACTCGAAACGCAGGATTTGCGCTGCAAAAACAGGATTCGTACCGCTGGGCGTCCAAGACGCACGTCCACATAGACTTTGAATGCAAAATGGACGCTTTGGACGCAGCAGTGTGAACCTAGCTTAAGATGTAGGAAAAATTGCTTTTACGACGAATCCTTAAAAAAAGGACAAGACTGAGGAATAATAAAAAATAGCAAAAATCAAACAAAAAATATTTACTGAAAGAACTTTGAATTGGAACCAAAACAATGTAACCTGTGAAACATGAAAAATGAAAACCGTGAAAAAACGAAAATAAAAAACAACGAGAACAAATATTGACCATGTATTATGAAGTGACTATTTGAGTGACTGGGTTATCGTCACTCAATAAGACAGTCTTTATAGAGTTCCTCTCAGTCGTCCTCATCCTCCTCTTCGTCTGAATCATCCTTCTCCTCTTTGGCCGCCTCCTGCTCCTCCAACTCCTTGAGTTCCTGCTCCTTCTCCACAGTGGGGTCCAGGGCTTCTGTGATCTCAGGGCCGCTCGGGTACTCAGTCTGAGGCGGAGGTGGCACAGGTGGGCTGTAACCTTCGCCTGCATACTTCAGGCCCCAGCCGATGTAGATGTTTTCAAACTTTCTGCAAATGGTTTAGCAGCGCAAGAGTCAAGCAAATAAGACTAATATAATTTGCACTTGAAATCTGAATTTGTCAGTTAAACAGTTCATTATTCATTCTTTAATTCTCCTGGACCTACGTCGATGTAATCCCTCATTCGTCCAGGAACTATTGAAAATAAGTGAGCTGAATATGGATTAAACCATAAATAATCATCTAAATGGCTCGATGAGCCAGAGAACTGCAATTTTTACATGTTGCATTGAACTGTTAAACTAACATGATATTTTATACAAAATAAGATTAGACATTACAACACTGTGTGTTCTCTGCAGACAGAGAAAAGTTGAAAAGAAAACCAAAACATTTATTTATTTAAAGAATAGTGAAAAGTTAATCTTTTTTTGGCTGGTACAATGTATCTCCTGATAAGGTTAATGTATGCTGTGCACTGCCCCTGTCTCAAATAAATACACTAACTTAACTTGTAACATATTGTTGCAGAGTCCAATCAGAGTACTGTATTCTGAATGCTGAGAATACTTTTACAGGTGTATTTTATAGTGTAAAAAACACAACATAGGTATAAGCAGCTGTATGCTCTTTTTAATGGCGGTTGGCAGCCAACTGACAAGGTGCATTTACCGCCACCAACTGGATTGAGTGTGGACAGGAGATGAACGGAAACCATTTGAGTTATCACTAATTAGAGAATGATATGACACAAATGCACACACTGCAAAAAATGTACTATTACACCGTGCAGATCCGACTGACTTGCACAATGAAGAGTTGTGATGAATGCCTCCAAATGAAAGTGTACCGTATTTTCCGGACTATAAGTCGCAACATTTCATAGTTTTGGCAGGGGTTCAACTTATGCTCCAGAGCGACTTATATGTGATATTATTCGCTATTTTCCCACTGGCAACTGCATTTCACATGAGGGCACTCTAGGGAGCTCTAGGCTCTAAGCGACACAGAAGAAGAATCTGCACTTCCTCTACCTCCGGAGTTTGCCGAGTTGTTTAGAAGTGACACCGAGGAAGAAGAATTTTATGGATTTAGTGATTTGGGGTAAAATTGATGCTTTGGTAAACTTGTTAGCATGTTCTTTATGCTATAGTTATCTGAATAACTGTTCATATGTTACGTTAACATACCAGACACTTATGACACACTTAGTCTGTTACAGTTCGTTGTCTATGGGTCATGTAGCTGAATTTCAAGATGAAATGTCTGTTCTTGGTTTTGGATTTTATTTAATACATTTTCCCCAAAAATGCGACTTACTAATACTCCAGTGAGACATGTTTTTTTCCTCTCTATTATGCATTTTTGGCTGGTGCGACTTCTACTCCGGAGCGATTTATAATCCGGAAAATATGGGAACTGTACTGAAACTAATTATTAATAACATAACATTAATAACATATTTTGGTACATGCTTTTAGGTACTTCCCAACACTGTCTCCAGAGGACATTATAGCATGTGATTGCCTCCATAATAATAGAGACCATGTGCATGATGATTCTGTTTCACTTGTGTTTAAACTCTCTGCTCTTAAAGGTTGAATGGACGATTTTTTCGGCATAAATTTGAGTCTTATTTCCTCGTGGCGTGGACTGTCGATTAGTCCTGCCACGTATCAATCATAAAACGCACCTACCGCTCACCTGCAGCCGCGTGCGGCTCGTCCCACATTTCTGCGTGTCTAAGCACATTGATCTATCATAATATAGTTCCCTCAGTGTATGGGGCAAAATGAAGACGGAGAAGGACAGTTCGAGTTGACTCAGAAGAGACGGAAATCTACGGGAGACGAGAGATGCGATGTGATCCGTTGCGCTAATAAACAAACGCACGTGTGTGTTGTATCGGTCCGCACGGGGGAGTGCACATGCGCACTTCCGCCTGCGTTCTCAAATCGCCAAAAAATCGTCCATTGCGCCTTTAAGCTAACATTTGGAAACGAAGGACAACTAAAATAGTAATTTAATTCACCCTATTTTTTGTTGCAAGACTGAATTTCATTGTTAATTTTATCCGACAATAACAAAGAAATTCTATTGTACAGTAAAAATTACAGTCTTACTTTCCAGTGGCGTAAGCGTAAGCCCCGGGCCACAGATTGGAGCGGACATAGGCCACAGCATTTTCTGGAACCAGATAGGACGATAACCTCAGAGACCACGGAGGTGTGTGGAACAGCTCTACAACACAGACATTCATCCACAGATTCTTAATGGTCGATGAAACATTTACTTTGAATTATATTTACATAGAATTAAAACTTTGTATGGATATATCTTGTTTGGATATAATTATGGAATAAGTTCTTGATTTATTGAGACAAAATAATAATCTAAAGGCAAATGCCCGTGTACCTGCGTCTTGGGACAGTGTTGTGAGCAGCGGAGGCCCTATCTCAGGCTCAGCTTCCTCCGGCTCCTCCTCTTTCTCCTCCTCCTCCTCATCGTTCAACTCCTCAGCTTTAATTGTGAGGTTCACCCACGTACAGCGACCCTGCAGCATCAGCAAGAATACAATACATCATTAACAACTGCAGATTAGAGATCAGGAGTTACAGGACGTCACTGCAGGAGACACGGCAGGTGAATAGGAACAAATATTAATTTCATAGATGTGTTTGATAATTCCTCTGTTTATGGTCAAAGATGTAAGAAAAACATTTATTCAAGTTTTTCATTATGTAATGTTTTTTTTTTTTTTTTTTTAATAAGGCACTTTGTGTAAAAACAACCAAAATTCCAACAACCAAGATTTAGTATTTGAGTAAGCTCAATGTTACTAAAAATTGGTGTAAAAATTTGGTGACAAGCCGGGCCTTTCTGTCTGGAGTTTGCATGTTTCTCCCTGTGTCTGGGTGGGATTCAGGCTCTGGTTTCCCCCAACAACCCAAAACATGCACCAGGTAAAATCCTCCGGCTACAGCAGTCCTGACCAAATCTACCAGAGATGTGGATCTGGTTCTGCTCCTCCTGACAGTTTCCCCAGCGGCATTGAAGAATGGGTCGAATGGGACAATAAAGTGTAGGCAGGTGTCGTTCAAATGTTGCCTGACCTGCACCAGAATGTGCTGCGTGTGGTGAACCCAAGAGGACAGAGACTTGGACAGTTTGGCAGCAGAGATGCCCTCAAACTCTGGGTTGACCTCGTAACTGTCCGGGGGCAGCTCATCCTCCTCGAATCCCTCCTCTTCTTTGAACTGGTAAAAACCCAGTGGACTCACCTGCAGAGAGGAGCAAGAAATTAAGCTCAAGATGATGCTATGAAATTAAAACTACTGTAGGTGGCAGTAATGTAACACTATGGGTACCAATCAACATAAAACACCAAAGGAAGACGACGTACTACTGTAAGTGGCGGCAAATGCACCTTTTCAGTTGACTGCCAACCGCCAGTTAACTGGCAGTCGCTAAATTTGCATTTATCGGAGCCTGCAATTCATTCGACTTAAAACCTGCTAAACTTAATAGAAGTGGGAAATATCTGTCAACAATTTTAAAATATCCATCCATTCATCATCTTCCAGTTATCCGGGGCCGGGTCGTGGGGGCAGCAGTCTAAGCAGGGACTCCCAGACACCTCCCCAGGGAGGCGCCATCCAGAAGCTGGCTCCTCTAGACGTGGAGGAGCAGCGGCTCTACTCCGAGCTCCTCCCGTGTGACTGAGCTCCTCACCCTATCTCTAAGGGAGCGCCCAGCAACCCTGCGGAGGAAACTCATTTCAACCTGATAAATTGAGAGCTTTGTCTTTCGACTCAGCTCCTTCTTCAACACAACAGTCCGATGCAGCGACCGGATCACTGCAGATGCCGCACCGATTCCGCCTGTCAATCTCACTCTATTTAGAATATGCAAAATTAATTAGAATTTGTTCCACTTTTATGGTATAATTAAGATTTACTTGTCATTTTGAATTTCTGGTGGAATACAAAAATACATTTTGATTGTTTTCTGGATTTTCTTGTTAAGATATCTTTATCGTCAATATTTTTTATCTCATAGTGTGGATCTCTACATATTCTGAAATCAATATTAGTAAAAGTTTATCAGAAATTGTTCAGTCTTTCCACAAATGTCAAACCTTTCTGGGCACATAAAAAGGTACAGTCTTGATTAGAAAAAAAAAAAACACATATAATTGATCCCTCTCACCTGCGTCCCCGCGGAGATTCGAGCGATCTGAGCCCTGAGGTAGTTTGCTTCGTTGCCGGGGAAAGGCGGGTAGCTCATGATGGGAGCGTCAAGTCGCCCAGTGAAGAACTTCCTGATCTGCCGCGCGCAGGTGATCTGTGCCGGAGTCACCGATGGAAGCTTGGTCCACGGGAAACCTGGCTCTTTACTGACATAGTACACACATTTGTTTGTGCCCGTACCAGGCGCCTCTACAGGGACGACCGGAGGTGGTTTGTAGGTCGACTGAGGAGGTTCAATCTAAAACAACAAATTAGACATGTTATCTTCTCAAACTTTACCAGATCTGAGAGCCAAGAGCCAAAAAATAATTGTGATATGACTGGTAAGTATTTGGGAATTATTGCATTGTTTATATCATTTTTGACACTATAATTTGTATTATATTAAATAAAAAATTAACATGCCAGAATTTATTAGTCAAATTGCGTCCAGACTACATCAAGACTAATCAAGAACAATCAGACTTTTAAAACATTTTTATTTATTTTCTAAAAAAGGGGAGAAAATGATAGAGAAATTTGGTGTTATTACGATTATTTAGTTTGTATTGATATTGATATTGACTATTGCATTAGATAACATTGTGATCATTGTGTCATATTTTTACGATATATTTCACAGCCTTATTAGAAATATATCTGCACAAAAAACTATTCTACATCAAACCCAATAAAAAAAACAGCTAATCTAGTGCTAATAAAAATGTGCATTCTTCACTGTCATTATTACTGGGTCTATTAATGTGAAACAGAACTGAAAAAGAATCAAATGTCCAGTTTCATGATGTGTAAGTGGCTCTCAAGAGTAAGACCCCCTCATTCTCAACATTCATAAACCCATGGATAAAGAAGTGGACTCTCACCTAAGTGTCTCTCACCTCAGTCTCCTCTTTCTCTTCGTCTCTCTCTCCATATGCCTCTCCCTTGCTCTGCTCCTGCTCCTCCTCCTCCTCCTCCTCCTCCTCCTCGCTCCGCTCGTCCTCCTCCTCCTCTCCCTCTCTGTACTCCACCTCTGCGATGATGTAGTTGCTCTCCATTCCCAGGATCTTGCCCCAGAATCGACAGCGGGGCAGAGCGTTTGTTTTCACCAGCTGCCTCAGAGCCAGATACACTTTCAGCAGCTCCCCGCGGCCCGGGCCCACACCGATCTGCTCCAGGTAATGGCCCACCTCAGTCAAATTGGGCAGTGCTGGCTCCAGCTGCAAAGAGTTTATATGTGGTAAACATTTGTGTGAACATAACCACTCTTCCCCTAAAACACAGACAAACATTCCCTCTCACATTCATTTGCAAGGACCAATTTAGAGTTTTGCCTAACACATGCATGTCTTTGGTAACACGGGGAGGACATACAGACTCCACCCAGAGAGATCATGTGATGTTGGTCTGGCCAAGTTCCTAGTTTGTGAATATCTGTCAATAGCTCTAGTTTCTGATTCCGATTGATTGTAATATGTTTACGCCATATCTGAGAACACAGAAAAGAGTGAAATGCTACATACAACATGTAAAACGTCCTGTTAGTAAAGTAGAAGACTAAACTATAAACCCATAATCACTATAAAAGAGGAAAACATAATCAGGACTCACAGAATGAACTACCTAGAATGAACTGGCTCAAACAAAGATGAATAATAGTTTCATGCAGTTATTAAATAGTGACTAAACCTAAATATTAAAGCAGTCTTTAGCTGTGGATATTTATATACCAGCTCGTCTTCCTGGTCCTGTTCCTCAGGGAAGATGAACAGTGATCGCTGTTGTTCGGCGAGTGTCACAGCAGGGTCATCTTCGCTCATGTCCCTCAGCGTGCTCTGTTTGTTCACAAACTGGGCACGCTTCACTTCGCGACTGATGTCCTCAAACACGTCCACGACATCAGGAGGACGCTCATCCATGATCTTCAACAGCACCTGCGTCAAGTGGTCATAACTGCAACATAAAACCAGATTATATGTGACGATAAGGAGGAAAATATTACAGAGAACTGTGTTTTTATTGAGTGACTGTGTAATGCATTACACTGTGTAATGCATTACACAGTCACTATTAGTTCTTGTAACTCATTATTATTAGGCCCGAGCGCCACAAGCTGGCGAGAGGCCTATTAATCTCGTAAGGCCGTGCGAAGCACGGCTGCGAAAGTGCGCACGTAGTGCGCACGAAATCGAGCGCGAAGCGCTCGCCCACTTCCAAACACTCACTAACGCACTCCTCCACTCATGCACGCCCCGTGCATACTAATTAGTTGTAGGAAAATGGAACATTACCGTTGTAAACGGGCGAAGCCCGTGCAAAAGTTCGCACTAAACGAGCACTTTACATTGGGATGACGAGCTCACGAATACGTTCCCCATCTCTTGCATGTTCCGTGCATATAAGCATGTAATGCAAAAATTGAACATTATTACTGTATAGAGGGCCAAAAACACAAAGTGGGCGGAGCCCACTCAAAATTATCGAAAGTACCCGTCAGTGACCAGGGACCCACACCATGAGGTAGGAAAGCGCGAGCGCTTTCCGAAAATGTATAGTTTATGATATTTGAAAAATGGGAAACATTGTTTTCGCATCGGAATATTATTCTTTCTTTCTTTCTTTCTTCTTCTCGGGACCAACCCCCCTATTTTTCACCCAGTGAACATTGACGAAAAGTCACAAAAATTTGCACACCTCTAAAAATCGTGCCTCTCTACATTCTGGCTATTTCCCTTTTCTAAAATAAAAAAAATTGGCGCGTCAGCGCCACCAAATGTACCAAAAATGCATTGAGAGATGGGAAATGACCCAAAAAAAATCTGATCGTAGAATCATGAAATTTGGCGCAGAGGTAGATGGTGACAAGAGAAGTAAAAAATATTATTACGGCAATGCCGTCCGCCCAACCAAATGTCGGCCATATTGCTTCAAAAATGGCTAAACATGACTTCGGAGTTTTTCCAAACGTCGTACTTTTACGAACTCCTCCCAGGGCGTTGGCCCTAAAAAGCTGAAATTTGGTGAAAATGCTACTGAGGAGTGGGACATCAAAAGTTATCCAAATTACATTGATACCTCTCACGGTCTCTGAGCGGCGAAGCCGCAAACTGTAGCTAGAATTTCAGAAATCTCCCATATTTAAAATTTCTGCCGTTTGCGCAGATAAAGTCCGAATTGCGTCAAATTAGAATCAGTTGTTAAACTCTTTGCCCTAAACCTACTTGAAGTGAAATAAATTCATTTGGCGCCACAGCGCCCCCTACAGATTTTATATGGAGGTTAAATGTTTAGTTTTGCGAAATTATATGAAATTTGACACACAACTCAATTTTAGCATCCCCATCAAAAAAGTCAATGAGACCCATGTCATAATTGTTATGGCGTTGCCGTAACGATGACCGAAACCTTTCATGTTTACACTTTAGACTTTCACAAACTCCTCCCAGGGCGTCAGCCCTATTAACCTGAAATTTGGTGAGACTCATCTTCAAGACCATCAAAAGTTATCCACATTTTCATTCAAAGAGTCACGGTGTCTGTGCGGCAAAGCCGCACATTTTGCCAAGAATTCAAAATAAAATAGCTTTTTGATGGTAAAACAAAGGGGAGAAGATGTGACAGCGTCACAGATTCAGCAGTAGGCGTAATAAAAGGACAATTGGGGCTCCTCTTGCGGCGTGGCGGCGGCGTGGCGGCGGCGTGGCGGCGGCGTGGCGGCGGCGTGGCGGCGGCGTGGCGGCGGCGTGGCGAGGGCCGATCATTGCCGCTTGCGGCTATATTTATTATTATTATTACAATTATTAGGCCAGAGCGCCACAAGCTGGCGAGAGGCCTATTAGTTTCACGGCAGCGAAAGTGCGCACGAAATCGAGCGCGAAGCGCTCGCCCACTTCCAAACACTCACTAACGCACTCCTTCACTCATGCACGCCCCGTGCATACTAATTAGTAGTAGGAAAATGGAACATTACCATTGTAAAAGGGCGAAGCCCGTGCAAAAGTGCGCACTAAACGAGCACTTTACATTGGGATGACGACCGCGAAGCCAACGCCTTTTTAGGCGTGGAAGATGTGACAGCGTCACAGATTCAGATTCCTCTTGCTGATTCTTGCTGTTACTTTCTTTTTGCTTCGATCTTATAGTTTTTACGGGATCCGTCGTCAACTTTTCGTTGATTTTTCCCTATCTCGTAGAGAGAGGGAATGTTTGGTAATTGGTGACATCATCGTTGGTGACATCAACGTCATAGCGTGACATCATCGTATGGCCATGCAATGCAGACACTCGCAATGGCTTCTTGCAATGGCTTCTTGCCATTGCACAGCGTCTAGTTATAAAGCATTTTGTTGAGCCTTTTAAATAGATCGATCACCAAATTAAGTTAAGTTAGTTAAGTAAATATAGTGACTAAAGACTTCTAGATCAGGGGTGGGAAATTATTTTCCTCCGAGGGCCATAATCGAATCCAGGCAAGTAGCGGAGGGCCGGCCCGCGATCATTGGTGTATATATATATATATATATATATATATATATATATATATATAAATAAAATAAATATCAAATCAAATATCACTTTTCTGTCAAATATAGGCTATTGAATCTACTATTTAATACATTTCATGTCATCTTTATTAAGGATATAAGTTCAGACAGATGTTACAGACAGTTAAAAAATAGAAACTAAAATCTTTCTTGGGGCCAGATTAAAACATGCCGTGGGCCACATCTGGCCCCTGGGGCCACAAATGCCCAGGTCTGTTCTAGATAGACAACTTTTACTGTATTTCCGGACTATAAGTTGCACCTTTTTTCATAGTTTTTGCCGGGGTGCGACTTATACTTATATTTATACTTATACTCCGGAGCGATTTACATGTGATAATATTTGTTATTTTCACACTTGCAACCACATTTCATACTCTAGTGCAACTTATGTTTTTTTACTTCTCTATTATGCATTTTTTGGCTGGTGCGACTTATACTCTGGTGCGACTTATAGTCCGGAAAATACGATACAAACGATTTGTGTTATTGAGACAATTTTTCTCTTTTTTGACTTTTTGATTTGATAATGCCACTGTCTTTGTCATAAAATGGTCTTTTTGTATGTGTTTTAAAGGCTGTATACGCCCACATGAAATATAAATTGTGTTTTTTAGTCAAAAAGTCACAATTAGCAGTCAAATTAATCCCTGTTGCCCTCTTGATAAAACGTGTTAGCTGTTCCACTCACAGGTTGGTGTTTGTTTTGGTGCTGGACTTCATAAGAAAAGCCTTTAACGCCATAGCAAAGTCTCGTGTCTGCGGGTTGTTCTGGTCCTGGTCCTGGTTCTGGTTTGTTTCCACCGCAGACATTCTTCCTTTCTGTGAAAAGAAACAACACTGCTTAACACATTTTAACTGCTTTTAGATTTGGAAGTCTTTTTACTCTGCTAAGGCAGATTTTTGATGTTCCTCACTTTTTTACTTTTACTGTAGCGGTATATATTTAATTAGTATGTTATGAGTTTCAGAACATTTTCAAATTTAAGTGAGATTTGAGAAGTTCTACCTTTAACTACCAGCTCCATTCATTTCAGTGCTCTCGTTGGGCTGAGGTTTGAGGATGGCGGTGGGACACCAAAACATTTCCCTCGATATAGAAAGCCAATATGATCACACTCCTCCATGCGTATCGCAGCGCTCGGTGCCCACTCGGCCGCTCAGCGCTCAGTTCCCGCGCAGCGCTCGGGATATATATAAAATATATGGACCCTAAAAACATATATTTTATATATATATATATATATATATATATATATATATATATATATATATATATATAATCCAGAAGGATCCCTCAAAGGGCACAGTCCCTCCCGTCCAACTATCGGCCAATAACCTGTCTCTCCTTAAGGTGGAAGCTCCTGTCGGGCATAATGGCGGCTAAGATAAGTGGGCACATGGATCAATACATGAGCACTGCTCAGAAAGGCATCGGCAAAAATACCAGAGATGCAAAAAATCAGCTCCTGGTAGACAGAATAGTCGCACGGGACTGCAGAACCCGACACATCAACCTGAGCGCTGTCATTTTGCTTTGAAATATACCCTAAAACACTAGTCAGTGTCCAAAGAAAAGAGTTTCTTACCTTGATTGGTCGGTGAAGACCCTTGATTTGATCATAAAAGACTAGAACTATTGTTGTTGTTGTTGTTGTTGTTGATGATGATGTTACTTTCAATGGCAGTTGGCAGCAAACTGAAAAGGGGCATTTACCGACACCTACTGTAGTTGTTTGTCTTCAAAGTATGTGTTTTACCCTACACAGTTAAAAATAAATTATAATTTTAAAAAAGGAGAGAGAGAGAGAGAATCAGGTGAACTCAACTCAACTCGCTGCTGTTGTTGTTGTTGTTGTTGTTGTTGTTGTTGTTGCTTTTAATGGTGGGTGGCATGCCAACTTCTTCTTTTTCTTCTATGGTGTTTTATGGTGGCTGGTATCCAAGTGTTACATTACCGCCAGACTTTATTCTTTAGACTTTATCCTTTAGACCTTATTCAGTTCAAAGTTCAAAGCCCATGAGCTCAAGGTGTTTAGCCCAGTTTTGTTGTCCTTTGGTGTTTTATGGCGGCTGGTATCCAAGTGCATCAACAGCATTTGCCGCCATTTACTTTAAAGTGATGTTCTAGAGTCTTGGCTTTAAATCACTGAATCCTGACATCACAGTTACGGTTGTTATGCAATTGCTTGGATGTAACAATTGGATACCAACCGCCATAAAACACCACAGAAGAAGAAGAGGAAGCGACCACTATCTCATACGCACTAAGGTTTGTATTGAAAACTGTGTGGACAGAGGGACAAAGATCCAAAGGTGGAAATTGGCAGGTGCAGACTGGGAGACTTTGCAAAGGAAAGCTGATAGCGGTCGTATGGTTTTGCGTGAAGGAGAATTGACTCAAGTGGATGAACTAAACAGTGCAATAGTCTCACCTATCACACAGTCAGCGGAAGGCACGATTCCGAAGAGTAAAGGTGATGGCCATAAGAAACAAGTGCCATGGTGGAATGCAGCATGTGGTAAAGCTATTAGGGCAAGAAATTACACGTTTGAGAAGGTAAAGGGTCTTCACACTATGGATGCCCTCATTAAATACAAGCTCATGCAGTTGTGCGAAGAACTGTAAGAACGGCCAAAAGAACCTATTGGAGGCAGTGCTGTTCCAAAATTGGAAGAGAAACGTGACTTGGAGATGTCTGGGGGAGAATTAAACATACAAATGGAGTTAAGCGCAGTTATGAGATGCCAGTTCTAATAAAGAATGGTGTTGAAGCAGTCAGCAATGTTGATAAAGCTGAACTGTTGGCTAGTACTGTGTCTGTGCACAGCTCTGATGATCTCTCACCTGCGGCAAAGCAATGCAGAGATAATACTCTGGTGCAGAACGTTGAATTGCTTTAACACCAGGCTTCAACTCAAGATAATCTTGACCTCCCGTTCAGTTTATTTGAGTTAAGAAGTGCGCTTTCTAAGGCGAGAAAAACAAATCCAGGTGAAGATGAGGTGTGCTATGATATGCTCTCTCATTTAACTGATTTCATGTCTATTCAATCGCATCTGGGAGTCAGGATGTATTCCATTAGCATGGAAACAATCTATTGTAGTATCGGTCCTGAAACCAGATAAACCCCCGTCTGACCCAGGCCAATTGCCTTGACGTCGCAGCTAGGGAAAACCATGGAATGCATGGTTACCGAGCGGTTGGAAGACTAAGTCAGAGTTTGCTTTCCACGCACCAGAGTGGCTTCCATAAGGGCAGAAATACCATGGATTCTGTGTTATGTTTGGAATCTGAAATCCAAATGACCAAGACTTATGGGGAAAGGTTATCGCAGTACTCTTTGATGTGGAGAAAGCATACAATATGGATAGAAAGGATGGGCTCCTTATCAAGTTGCGTAAGTGTGGTGTGAAGGGAAAGTTGTTTAACTGGGTGAGGAGTTTCTTGTCTTGCCAGAGAATTCAAACCAGAGTGGGCACAGTTTACGCTGAGGTTTATGAGGTAGAAAATTCCAAAAGGAAGTGTGTGCAGCCCTATCTTGTTCAATGTCATGATTAATGACAACTTTAAAGATGCAGATCAATCTGGTGTAAAAAAGCCTTTATGCTGACGATGACACATTGTGGGTGAGAGGCAGAAATCTCAAATTAAAAAAAAAAAAAGAAAATGCAAAGAACTATACATTAGGTGGAGCAGTGGGCTCTGAATTGGGGATTTAAGCTGTCCATACAGAAATCTGAAGTGAATTCTTTAATGGGCATAGGGACGTCTCCCTCAAACTGCATGGGCAGGTACTCGAACAGGTCAGGGAAGTGAGATTCTTAGGAGTCATCTTTGACGAGAAGCTCAATTGGCAACAGCACATTGATAAGTTTAGGGATAAGTGCAAAAAGGTGAATAATCTGCTGCGTTGTCTGTCTGGCCAGGACTGGGGAGCAAGCAGAAGTGCACTCCTGAATATTTATTGGGCTATTGTGAAGGCAACTATTGATTATGGCTGTATTGCTTGCATGTCTTCAGCTGAAACTAACTTAAAGAAACTTGATGTAGAGCAAGCCCAAGCATTGCATATCTGCTGTAAGGCTTTTAGGCTTTATGAAATTTCCCCATGTGGGACAATAAAGGAATATCTTTAGGACTTTCCCTGTCTCTGCAATGCAGGTTGAATTGGGAGAAATGCCACTACAGATCCAGAGGTTAAAGCTTATGTTTACCGGGTAAATGTGCAAGGTCATACAAGCACACACCCAGTGAAGACATTTTCGTAGAGGACATCATGAGGCTGACGATCGGTGTTTTAGCTGGGTATGAAATGCAAAAGAGCAACTTAAAGTGAACCCTTCGGTGGCTTTGTCAACTGTAGCTCCTTGGAGGTTTATTCCGGCTCCTGTTGATACTAGTTTGCATCGCAAACTTAAAGGAAACACTAACAAGGCGCCACAGCTTATTGTTCAAGAGCTCATCAATATGCATTCAGATGATGATTTTATTCATACCGATGGGCAATGTTCCCTATAATTTTTCATGTGTCTGGGCAAACACACAAGCTTCTGAGGACCACTGTGAGCAACATCAAATGTGCCCCCTGTGGCCACACACCAGTATCACACGGCACGCCTGTTCAAAACCTTGCATCATAGCAAGTTACATTAAAATAATCAAATTACAGAAGCAATTTTCATTAGTTCACTTTTATTACAAGCAATTTGGCCCACTTAAAATGAAAACTACAAAAATCATGTTGTTCATGAGATGTATAGTATGTTATGTGAGAGTCCTGCTTTGGCCTGGCTGTGGTCCAGTTGAGGCCTGGCTGTGGTCTTGTTCTGGATCAAATGAGACGTATACACCTTTCAGACATAACATTTTGTCCAAATTAAAACATTCATGTGCAGTAGCTTGTGATATATATATTGTGTCAATTCCTGACTCTTTGTACATAAAATATTGAACATATATTAGTTTTTTATTAGCATTTCTTCTACCCATAAATTATCTAGAAGTAACAGCATGGAATGATTAATATCCATAAATAAAAATCTTCATAAATATCACTAGAATATGCACAAAGTTTGACTTTAGTTTGACCTTTTTTCATGTCTGTCCTTCTCACTTCTCCAATGGTTGGACACTTTGTCCATGTTGATGGCTTCGTCTGCTGCTGAAGGAGAAGAAGAGAGCCTTCAGGTCAGGGAACATGGAGGAGCTGAGGACTGTGCAGAAGGAGCTGAGGAGGAAGATCAGGCAGGCTGAGGCCGGCTACAAGAGGAGGATGGAGGAGCAGCTGCAGCAGAAGAACATTCAGGGAGTGTGGAGGAGCCTGAAAACCATCTCGGGCTTCAAAATCCCCCCTGCCCAGACAGAGGGGGATCTACAGTGGGTGAATGATTTAAATGCTCACTTCTTGAGGTTTGATCGGTCACCCGCCCCTCCCCCTGCACGGCTGCATGCTTCCTCTTCCACAGCTGGACAATGCCCTGCATCTGTTCCTCTTCGCTTATTTGCCCCGGACCATCAGCTCCCCACTTCGCCTGGACTCACCCAGCCCCCCAGCACACGGTCCCCCTGCCAACCACTGACTGTCACAGCAGCACAGGTGAGGAGTGAGCTGAAGAGGATTAAAGTGAGGAAGGCAGCAGGACCTGATGGCATCAGCCCCAGGCTCCTTAAGTCCTGCGCAGATGAACTGTGTGGAGTTATGGAGCATGTCTTCAACATGAGCCTGAAGCTGAGGGTGGTACCACAGGTCTGGAAGACCTCCTGTCTGGTACCTGTGCCTAAGACACCGCGCCCCAAAGACCTCAACAGCTTCAGGCCAGTGGCTCTCACGTCCCACCTGATGAAGACACTGGAGCGGCTGGTCCTGGACCACCTCCGCTCCACCGTGAGCTCAGCCATGGACCCGCTGCAGTTTGCATATCGGTCTGGCATCGGAGTGGAGGACGCCGTCATCTCCCTGCTGCACCGCTCTCTCTCTCACCTGGAAAAGCCTGGCAGCTCTGTGCGGATTCTGTTCTTCGATCTTTCCAGCGCCTTCAACACCATCCAGCCGCTGCTCCTGAGGGACAAGCTGGAGACGGCTGGTGTGGAGTATGACCTGGCAGAGTGGATCCTGGACTACCTCACAGACCGACCCCAGTTTGTGAGAGCCCGGAACTGTGTGTCTGACACTCGGACCTGCAATGTGGGGGCGCCCCAGGGCACTGTCCTCGCGCCCTTTCTCTTCACCCTCTACTCTGCAGACTTCAGACATGACACGGACAGCTGTGTCCTGCAGAAGTTCTCTGACGACTCTGCCATCATTGGACTCATCACGGACGACGATGATGCGGAGTACAGAGGACTGGCGCAGGACTTTGTGGACTGGTGTCAGCGGAACCACCTCCTCATCAACGCGGGGAAGACCAAGGAGATGGTGGTGGATTTCCGCAGACGCCACCCCACTGCCCCCTCACCAGTGAACATCCAGGGACGGGACATTGAGAGAGTGGACTCATACAAGTACCTGGGTGTTCATCTGAACCACAAACTGGACTGGACTCATAACACAGACGCACTGTACAGGAAGAGCCAGAGTCGGCTCTACCTCCTGAGGAGCCTCAGGTCTTTTGGAGTGACAGGGCCACTCCTGGAGACCTTCTACGACTCTGTGGTGGTATCAGCCTTCCTGTACGGTGTGGCCTGCTGGAGCAGCAGCATCACAGAGAGGGAGAGGAGGAAGCTGGACAGAGTCATCAAGAAGTCCAGCTCCGTCCTGGGCTGTGCTCTGGACTCGGTGCAGGAGGTGGGGGACAGGAGGGTCCTGGCTAGATTCACATCTATGCTGGACCATGAGTGTCGCCCCCTGCAGGACACTCTCTCCGCTCTGGAGAGCAGCTTCAGTGAGAGACTGATCCACCCTCGATGTGTGAAGGAAAGGTTCCGTAGGTCTTTCCTTCCTGCTGCTGTCAGACTTTATAACAAAAACTGTTAGTACTGAACACTCGCAATACTGACCTAACCATGTGCAATTCTGTCATATGTGCAATTGCTGTTGGAATTCATGTGCAATTCATGTGCAATTACTATGAAATTCATGTGCAATCTATGTGCTGTCGTGACACATATTCATGTGCAATTACTGTCGTGATCACATGCAATGGTATTTATGTATTTATTTATTCATTTGTCTATGGGAGTTTTTATTTAAAATATGTCCAGAGTTATGATGTCATGATTGTCTTTTAACTCGTGAGTTAGGTCTGGCCAAGAAAGTTTCATTTACACAATAGTGACACGCCAGTTGTCTTTTGAACGCGCCCGCGGTCCGCGCTGCGCTGCGGGACTAATTAGACACATTTCTCCCTGAATATGATTCTGATTGTAATAAAACACACGTTTTGAAACAAAAAAATAGAGAACACGACATGTCCCCTGGACAGTGCTTCTACTGTCCACTAGATCTAGAGTGTGTCAAACGCTTGCGCTTCTTGCTAGATTGCCCCTGGTGGGCGTTTGTGGTGAATTTTATTTTCTGCGCTCCATAGATTTTCTTGTGCACTATGTGTGAGGAATGCGCAATTGCGCATGCGCGCAGCTTAGAGGGAACAGTGCCGATGGGTCTAGGATCCTGAGAGTGGGTGAACAGCTGCTGCTTTTTTCATACCTGACCTGGAGATAGCGGTCAAGTTAACTGATCATCTCTCTGTCTTCACTACAGAAATCATAGCGATACGATTAGCGATAGAATGGGCTGAATCTACTTTACATTGCAACATTGTGGTAGCCTCTGACAACCTTTTTGCACTGCAAAGCATTAAATCTGATAAATAAGATTGCAGACAGGAAATTCTATATAGCTTTTTCTATCTGATACTCTCTCTGTCCAGAAAGGATGTGAGGGACACCTTCATTTGGGTTCCTGCACATGTTGGGGTGGATGGTAATGAAATGGCTGATTCGCTGGCTAAATAATCTCTTCGACAGCCATCAATTGTTGTGGTAGTTGAAATAAGCAAACCTGAAATAGTTAAAAAAAACTATTATTAAGAGTCATGTGTAAAAACTTTGGCAGGACTATTGGAATTGTTGAGATACTGGACAGCATTTGTATCAGATACAAAGTAGTGTTGGTCCATGCAAATCCATGCAGATCCATGGGCAGAAACGCAGGGGAAGAAAGGGCATTTGCTCGCATGAGAATGGGCCACACTGGACTCAATTGGTCGCTGAGTAGGATAGGCAAACATCCTTCTGGTTTGTGTAGTCACTGTCAAGAGCCAGAAACTGTTGAGCATGTGCTGAGTCGCTGTACGGCATATGAAAGAGAGAGAACTGGGTTGGCTTTATGGTGTCAGAATAATAGGCAGGAATTCAATCTGCGAAATATTCTTACAATCCAGGCACAAGGATTGTGTAAGGCTGTAGTTACTTGCTTATAACACAGGATTAAGTGGAAGATTTTAGAGTTTGGTGCGTCGTTGTAGTGTTACAATACAATCTGACATGGAGGGGAGGTGGCATCAACGCAGGACACCCCGTGAGGCGCTGCTGCAGTGGGTGGTGGTGGTGGTGTGGCACTATGGATGCCGGCCACCGTGGAGCATCAAAGAAGAAGAGGATGCCAACCGCCGTGGAACACCAAAGAACAAGAGAACAACAACTATAGAAGAAGAATAAAATAATAAAATCGAAAGTCTAGAAAGTCTAGACATAGAACTGTAAAGGGTGGCGGTAATGTAAAACTTGGATACCAACCGCCATAAAACACCAAAGAAGAAGAAGAAGAAAATAGTTGTTGTGTTACTTTTAATGGCGGTTGGGAGGCAACTGAAAAGGTGCATTTACCGCCACCTACTGTAGTTTTACGTCTGTGTTTTACGCTATACGTATAAAAAAGGAGAGGGAAAGAGAGAGAGAAGGAGAAAGAGTCAGTGTACCGCCTATATGTGTACTACGTCTGTAAAGAGCCAGGTTTCCCATGGACCAAGCACCAAGGCACAGATCAGGAAGTTCTTCAATGGCGTCCAGTGTCCTTCCTGCTCTTTGTGCTTATCACAGTCTACAGGGATAGGACGGCACTCTGGTTCTGTGTACTCCAGGCCAAACCTATCCCCTGTGTCTTCTGCTGAAAGACATAGAGAAAGGTACTTTTCTTCTCCCAGGACACACTTGGACACTGTGTTCAGAGCCTGCATCAGTGCAGGGTCAAACACAGACGGAAGACACAGACCGGGCTGCTTCAGGTTTACCAGGCGCTAGAAGTTCCAGCGGCACACTCCTGTAGGTCCCCGGGCCTGGAACAGCTCTGGAGACACCTTTGTGCCTGGTGAAAGTGGTTGCCCTCCTGCTCAGAGGCACCTTCACCCAGAACATGATTGGGCTGCAGAGTTCCTCCATGGCGGTAAAGTATGCCCCCCTCTACCTCAGGATCCCTGAGGCCGCCAAGCATGATGTGGACTCACTGGATCCTCCAACACTGCAGAATGGAGGGACCCCAGACTTTATCTTCGCAAACGGCAGCAAATTTTAAATTTGGGAGATTTCTAAAATTCTAGCGGCAAAAGACCGTGACAGGTATCAAAGTAATTTTAATAACTTTTGATGTCCCACTCCTCAGTACCATTTTCACCAAATTTCAGCTTTTTAGGGCCAGTTTGGAAAAGTACGACGTTTGGAAAAACTCCCGAGTCATGCTTAGCCATTTTTGAACCAATTTGGCCGACATTTGGTTGGGCGGACGGCGTTGCCGTAATAATATTTTTTACTTCTCTTGTCACATCTACCTCTGCGCCAAATTTCATGATCTACGATCAGATTTCTTTGGGGTCATTTAAGACAAGATAAGATAAGATAATCCTTTATTGTCCACACATGGGGAAATCTCTAAATGCATTTTTGGTTCATTTGGGGGCACTGACGTGCCAATTTTTTAATTTTAGAGAAGGGAGATAGCCAGAATGTAGAAAGGCACGATATTTAGAGGTGTGCAAATTTTTGTGACTTTTTGTCAATGTTCACTGGGTGAAAAATAGGGGGGTTGGTCCCGAGAAGAAGAAAGAAAGAAGAAGAAGAACAATATTCCGATGCGAAAACAATGTTTCCCATTTGTCAAATATCATAAACTATACATTTTCGGAAAGCGGGTACTTTCGTTAATTTTGAGTGGGCTCCGCCTACTTTGTGTTTTTGGCCCTCTATACAGTACTAATGTTCAATTTTTGCATTACATGCTTATATGCACGGAACATGCAAGATATGGGTAACGTAGTCGTGAGCTACTCAGCGCAAATGAGTGCTTTATATGTAAAGCGCTCGTTTAGTGCGCACTTTTGCTCGGGCTTCGCCCGTTTACAACGGTAATGTTCCCTTTTTCTACTACTAATTAATATGCACGGGGCGTGCATGAGTGGAGGAGTGTGTTAGTGAGTGTTTGGAAGTAGGCGAGCGCTTTGCGCTCGATTTCGTGCGCACTTTCGCAGCCGTGTTTTGCACGGCCTTACGGAACTAATAGGCCTCTCGCCAGCTTGTGGCGCTCGGGCCTAATAAGAAACAAGGGGAAGAACAAGACTACGAAACGTCTGAGGAATAAAGTCTGGCGGTAATGCAACACTCGGATGCCAACCGCCATAAAACAACAACAACAACAACAACAAGACTCGAGCATTCCATGGAATGAACATTCCATTCCATGGCTCGAGCCTAACAAGAATAAAGTCTTTACTACACACATGTAGTACTTTTGCGCAAGAATGCAGACACTCACAATGGCTTCAGCCATTGCACATTATCTAGTTGTAAATGTCCTCGCCTGTCGACCCACTTAAAGCAGGCATTCTCAATGCAGCACTGCTGTAGCGGGTTGAGAGGCCCTCATACATCGACAGCTGACTTTTACCCACCTCAGACTGCACCATGACCCACGACAGGATCATCCAGTTCTCTTTCATCATGACAGACGATGACATGTCGCTAGATGAGAACGTGACTGTCCTGGCCACTTTGCAGGTGTGGTCTGCGCCTGTCCAAATGTCCCCTGCAGCAACCTCTGTATGGGGCACCTCTGGTACTGGAACTCATGCAGCAGGCGATGAGGTAGTGGGAGGACAGAGAGACACCATTCCAGCCCTCAGTAATGTTTTCATATAAAAAATATAGTATTTTTTAAGCCCCCCCCCCCCAAAAAAAAGCCAGAACCAGGTTTAAATGTCTTGCTATCTTAGTATTTGAGTAAACTGGAGCTTTGCAAATTAGTACTACAAAATTAGTTTTGCCTGTAATGTCTCACCTTAAACTTTTCACTTATGGTAATTAAAATATTAAATGAGATAAAAGGCCTTTGAAGTTATATATTTCTAAACACAGTGTGGTTATTGGTCTGTAGTGGCAAAAATCTCTCGATAAGACAAAGAAGCAGGTTGTCTCGTTTCAAAAGTAAACTGTTTAATCTTGTGGCTGAATCAGAAAGAAACTCGTGTGGACTCGGCCATTCTCATAGAAGGCCGAGTCCACGCGTCTGTCTCTTGCCTGCTTCGCAAAATGTGTGTCTCCCAAATCCTCCCTTCCCACGTCTGTCCCCTGCCTTAAATCACAGATAGTCACATGACCACACACACACAGAAGGAGCAAATGGGACATCAAAGAAACAGTGGTTTCAGGAAGGAGACAGTACATAACATTTGCATTAATTCAATTCACATGTCTTGCCTAGTGTGAAACATAACGTGGGACTTCCAAGCCACTCCAGGGAGTCCGGACATGTAAATTTCCAGGCCAAAAGGGGTTGTCAGGCTGTTAGAACTAAATCTGATTAGAAATAGGATTGAAAGTTAAAAAGTAAAGGGCCAGATTATATTTTTTCCACAACAGGTCATTGCTTGGTTATTTATTCTTTCATACGTTTTGCGAGTAGTTGATCCATTGGCCTTAGGTGTACGTGTACAATACTTTTATACTCACAATCGTTAAGGGTCAATTTAGAATGAGGAGGAAGAGGGTTGGTTTATTTCATATACAACTTTACAAAATGTAATAAATAAAAAATAATAGAAATTAAAAAGCCCTCTGAACCCTGTAATATACCGTACTGACCGATGGCACAGTAAAGCTTTAATAACCCAGTGCTTATTTAAGTTCCTCTCAGTCGTCATCCTCCTCTTCGTCTGTCTCGTCCTCCATCTCCTCTTTGACCGCTTCCTTCACCACCAGCTCGTCCTGGAGTTCCTGCTCCTTCTCCACACTGGGGTCCAGGGCCTCCGTGATCTCAGGGCCGCTCGGGTACTCCCTCTGAGGCGGATGTGGCACAGGTGGGCTGTAACCCCCACCCGTGTACTTCAGGCCCCAGCCGATGTAGATGTTTTCAAACTTTCTGCGAATGGTTTAGCAGCACAAGAGTCAAGCAAATAAGACTCATCGACCTACATCGACCTACGTTGATGTAATCCCTCATTTGTCCAGGAACTATTTAAAATTTGAACTGTTAAGATAACAGGATATTTTATACTTAAGACCCCTTAGAACACTGGCAGAGTTTGTTCTCTGCAGACAGTGAAGTATTTAGTTACAAAATACTTAAAAGCTAATAGTTTTGTAACATATTGTTGCAGAGTCGAATCAGAGTACTGTATTCTGAATACTGAGAATACATTTACAGGTGTAACAAAACACAACATAGGATTTAGCATTATGCTTATTGCACCATTTGACTTATCACTATGACACAAATGCACACACTGGAAGAATTGTTCTAATACACCACGCAGATCAAAGACTGAATTGCACAATGAAGAGTCGTGATGTATTCCTTTGATTTTTAGTGAAGTAACTGCATTCTGAATGCCTCCTAATAAAAGTGTAACTGTAATGACCAACATCACAGGATCTCTCTGGGTGGAGTCTGCATGTTCTCCCTGTGTTACCGTGGGTTCTCTGGCTTCCTCGCACTGTCCAAAGACATGGAGGGCAAAATTGGCAACTCTAAATTGGCCCTAGTAATGTGAGAGTGAATGTTTGTCTGTGTGTCTCTGTGTTAACCCTGCGACGAGCTGGCCCCCGCCTAAGGCCCAAAGTCACTGGGATAGGCTCCAGTCACCCGCGACCCCTAACGGGAACAAGCGGTTGAAAATCATCCATCCATCTTCTACCGCTTTATCCGGGGCCGGGTCGCGGGGCCAGCAGTCTAAGCAGGGACTTCCTCCTCCCCAGACACTTCCTCCTACTCCTCCGGGGGGATCTCTGTCTCGGTTGAAAATCAATGGTCTGAATACATATTTTGGTACATGCTTTTAGGTACTTCCCAACACTGTCTCCAGAGGACATTATAGCATGTGATTGCCTCCATAATAATTGAGACCATGTGCATGATGATTCTGATTAAATTGTGTTTAAATCTCTGCACATTTGGAAACAAAGAACAACAAAAATAGTAATTTCATTCACCCTATTTGCTGTTTGAGCGGAGGATTGCTGAACTGAATTTCATTGTTCATTTTATCTGACAATAACAAATAAATTATATTGTACAGTCAAAATTGTAGTGGTGGACAGTCTTACTTTCCAAAGGCGTAAGCGTAAGCCCCGGGCCACAGATTGGAGCGGACATAGGCCACAGCATGTTCTGGAGTCAGGCTGGACGATATCTTCAGAGTCCACGGAGGTGTGTGGAACAGCTCTACAACACAGATATTCATCCACAGATTCACAACATAAAAAAATATGTTGTGTCATCTGGACTCTTTTTAGAAAAGCAAACATTTTGTTTTTCTAAAAACAGAGTCCTGATGATACAACAGAATCTTTTCTACAATGGAACTCCTGGACGAATGAGGGATTACACTGACTTGATCTATGAAACATTCCCTTTGTAATCCCCATGTACCTGCGTCTTGGGCCAGTGTTGTGAGCAGTGGAGGCCCCGGCTCTGGCGCTGTTTCCTCCGGTTCCTCCACTTTCTCCTCCTCATCGTTCAACTCCTCAGCTTTAATTGTGAGGTTCACCCACGTACAGCGACCCTGCAGCATCAGCAAGAATACAATACATCATTAACAACTGCAGATTAGAGATCAGGAGTTACAGGACGTCACTGCAGGAGACACGGCAGGTGAATAGGAACAAATATTAACTTCATAGATGTGTTTGATAATTCCTCTGTTCATGATGAAAGTTGACAAGTTTTTCATCATGTTAAGTTTTTTATTTTTTAAATAAGGCGCTGTAAGCATAAAAACAACAAAAATTCCACATGTTTGAGACATAAAAAAATAAATAGAAAAAAATTACAGTCAGTTTTTTGTTGCCACATTAGAGACAAAACAATGTATAGAGTTTTTGGATCTGATTTAGTATTTGAGTAAGCTAGATCTTACTAAAAATTTGTGTAAAAAAATAAAATGTTTCCACAGTGGGGCACGGTGACAGGCCGGGCCTTTCTGTCTGGAGTTTGCATGTTTCTCCCTGTGTCTGGGTGGGATTCCTTCAGGCTCTGGTTTCCCCCAACAACCCAAAAACATGCATCAGGTAAAATCCTCCGGCTACAGCAGTCCTGACCAAATCTACCAGAGATGTGGATCTGGTTCTGCTCCTCCTGACAGTTTCCCCAGCGGCATTGAAGAATGGGTCGAATGGGACAATAAAGTGTAGGCAGGTGTCGTTCAAATGTTGCCTGACCTGTTCCAGAATGTGCTGCGTGTGGTGAACCCAAAGGGACAGAGACTTGGACAGTTTGGCAGCAGAGATGCCCTCAAACTCTGGGTTGACCTCGTAACTGTCCTGGGGCAGCTCATCCTCCTCGAATCCCTCCTCTTCTTTGAAATGGTAAAAACCCAGTGGACTCACCTGCAGAGAGGAGCAAGAAATCAAACTCAGATTGAAATCACAATTTGAAGCACAAGCCTGCAATTCATTCAATTTAAAACCTGCTAAACATAAAAGAAGTGGGAAATATTTGTCAAAATTGTTGTTTAGAATATGCAAAATTATTTAGAATTTGTTCCACTTTGAGGGTATATTTTAGATTTATTTGCCATTTTACGTAACTGTTTTTTTGTGTGATTGTTTTCTAGATTTTCTTGTTAAGATATCTTTATCATTAATATTTTCATCTCATAGTGTGGATCTCTACATATTTTGAAATCAATATTAGTAAAGGTTTATCAGTAATTGTTCAGTCTTTCCACAAATGTCAAACACACATAAAAAGGTGGAGTCTTGATTAGAAAAAAAAACCACATATAATTGATCCCTCTCACCTGCGTCCCCGCGGAGATTCGAGCGATCTGAGCCCTGAGGTAGTTTGCTTCGTTGCCGGGGAAAGGCGGGTAGCTCATGATGGGAGCGTCAAGTCGCCCAGTGAAGAACTTCCTGATCTGCCGCGCGCAGGTGATCTGTGCCGGAGTCACCGATGGAAGCTTGGTCCACGGGAAACCTGGCTCTTTACTGACATAGTACACACATTTGTTTGTGCCCGTACCAGGCGCCTCTACAGGGACGACCGGAGGAGGTTTGTAGGTCGACTGAGGAATGTCAATCTAAAACAAATTAGACATGTTATCTTCTCAAACTTTACCAGATTTTCCAGATCTGATCCAAGCCAGTGCCACAAACATAACATTATAAATCAAGTCAAAGTAGATCCAAGAGCCAAAAAAGTGAATACATTTTTTAAAGGTGCCATAAAATGCTTTTTTTCACGTTTTGTAGTCTATCTTAAGTGTATAATTGATAATAATAAGGGTTGTGCAACACCCTTAACATAATAGTTAAGAAATATCACCCAGACCTTGGACCCCCTCACCAACCTGGAAATGCAGACGGCTCGGTTTGATATTCGCCCCCACCCTTGCGAAGAGCGATCTGGCTCCCCCGCCCAACCCGTGACATAGTCTCAGAGCGTGTGTGTGCCCCGCCCACCCGTGGCGTCGTCTCAGAGCGCGTGTGTGCCCCGCCCACCCGTGGCGTCGTCTCAGAGCGCGTGTGTGCCCCGCCCACCCGTGACGTAGGCCCCACAGCTGTGTGCTGTAAGCTCCGAGGAGCAGCGCGGAGTGAGTGAGAAAGAGTCTACTTTGAGACTGAATAAAAACGTGTTGATTCTACAGCGTTCGCAGAACAGATATTTATATATATATATATAAAAGTCTTATGTCCATCGCGCTCTTATTTCCTGTTTTTTCGGTATCGGATAGAACTTCTCTCCGTTTATTGTCCCGGTTGCTGCATCAACTGCCACATAAACCTTCACCATTGTGATAATAGTAAAGAGTGCGATATCATTAATGAAGTTTTGGGCCTCTTTGAACCGTGTTTCGTCGTAAATCGAAACAGAAAAACTACGGGGCTTGAATGGGAGACACGAGCAGCGCGGAGCCGGGGGGAAGAGGGCGGGAGGCGAGAGGGGGGATGATGACGCGTGCTTGCCCTTATGACGCGGTCTTGCCCCACCGTCCGTCAGTTTGGCGATTCGAGGAAAGGAATATAAGATAGCTTGTAATATAGCTAAACACTGCGGGAATCAATCAAAAAAACACTCTGGGTACATATATGAAGCACAAATAGCAATGTAAGAAGGTTAAAAGCTCTGAAAAGTCGATTTAGCATGTTATGGGACCTTTAAATATGACTGATATGACGAATTATTGCATTGTTTATATAATTTTTGACACACTAATGTGTTAAATTAAAAATCAACATGCCAGAATGTATTAGTCAAATTGCGTCCAGACTACATCAAGACTAATCAAGAACAATCAGACTTTTAAAACATTTTTATTTATTTTTTAAAACGGGGAAAATTGACAGAGAAATTACGTTTATTTAGTTTGTTGTGATATTGATTATTGCATTAGACAACATTGTGATTGTCATATTTTTACGATATATTTCACAGCCTTATTAGAAATATATCTGCACAAAAAACTATTCTACATCAAACCCAATAAAAAAACAGCTAATCTAGTGCTAATAAAAATGTGCATTCTTCACTGTCATTATTACTGGGTCTATTAATGTGAAACAGAACTGAAAAAGAATCAAATGTCCAGTTTCATGATGTGTAAGTGGCTCTCAAGAGTAAGACCCCCTCATTCTCAACATTCATAAACCCATGGATAAAGAAGTGGACTCTCACCTAAGTGTATCTCACCTCAGTCTCCTCTTTCTCTTCGTCTCTCTCTCCATATGCCTCTCCCTTGCTCTGCTCCTGCTCCTCCTCCTCCTCCTCGCTCCGCTCGTCCTCCTCCTCCTCTCCCTCTCTGTACTCCACCTCTGCGATGATGTAGTTGCTCTCCATTCCCAGGATCTTGCCCCAAAATCGACAGCGGGGCAGAGTGTTATTCTTCACCAGCTGCCTCAGAGCCAGAAACACTCTCTGCAGCTCCCCGCGGCCCGGGCCCACACCGATCTGCTCCAGGTAATGGGCCATCTGAGTCAAATTGGGCAGTGCTGGCTCCAGCTGCAGAAGAAACAGAATCAACTCAGAGCTATCTAAAGATTTGCGTGAACATAACCACTGTTCCCCTAACACACAGACAAACAAGTTGCCAATTTTGCCTAACACATGCATGTCTTTGGTAACACAGGGATGACATTCAGACTCCACCCAGAGAGATCATGTGATGTTGGTCTGGCCAAGTTCCTAGTTTGTAAATTTCACTCACTGTCAATAGCTTGTAATATGTTTACGCCATATCTGAGAACACAGAAAAGAGTGAAATGCTACATACAACATGTAAAACGTCCTGTTAGTAAAGTAGAAGACTAAACTATAAACCCATAATCACTATAAAAGAGGAAAACATAATTAGGACTCACAGAAGGAACTACCTAGAATGAACTGGCTCAAACAAAGATGAATAATAGATTTTTGCAGTTATAAAATAGTGACTAAACCTAAATATTAAAGCAGTCTTTAGCTGTGGATATTTATATACCAGCTCGTCTTCCTGGTCTTGTTCCTCAGGGAAGATGAACAGTGATCGCTGTTGTTCGGCGAGTGTCACAGCAGGGTCATCTTCGCTCATGTCCCTCAGCGTGCTCTGTTTGCTCTCAAACTGGGCACGCTTCACTTCGCGACTGATGTCCTCAAACACGTCCACGGCATCAGGAGGACGCTCATCCATGATCTTCAACAGCACCTGCGTCAAGTGGTCATAACTGCAACATAAAACCAGGTTATATGTGACGATATAACGTACCGAGTAACGTACATGTGACGCTGTATTTTTATTGAGTGACACAGCCACTATTAGTTCTTGCAACTCATTTTTAGGCCCGAGCGCCACAAGCTGGCGAGAGGCCTATTAGTTCCGTAAGGCCGTGCGAAGTGCTACGAAAGTGCACACAAAGCCGAAATCGAGCCAAAAGGGCCAAAAACACAAAGTGGGCGGAGTCCACTCAAAATGAACGAAAGTACCCGTCAGTGACCAGGGACCCACACCATGAGGTTCCAAAAATGTATAGTTTATGATATTTGAATAATGGGAAACATTGTTTTCGCATCGGAATATTCTTCTTCTTCTTCTTTCTTTCTTCTTCTCGGGACCAACCCCCCTATTTTTCACCCAGTGAACATTGACAAAAAGTCAAGAAAATTTGCACACCTCTAAAAATCGTCTCTCTGTACATTCTGGCTATCTCCTTTTTCCAAAATCATCATAATCATAAAATCATAAAAATCATAAAAAAAATCATAGAATCATGAAATTTTGTGCAGAGGTATATATATACATGTTTATATGAAAGAGGAACTTCATGAACGATCAGGACATGCACTGGAATCGCTTTAAATTAACTTGTTTTGACTTTATTCGGCTGGATTGAGTGTTTTTGTCGTGTCGTTGCGATGTGTCTTGGCTCTGAGTCCCCCGGCTCCGGCCCCGCCCCCCGGCCGGCGCCGTACCGCGTTTACACAAAGGAGGAACTAATGAAACTGCGGAGAACAGTCGTCTTACCCGGAGATCGTGACGTTATCCCGGCGGACATCCTAAGGAAAACGCAACGAAGCAGACGGGCTGGACGTAAACTCCGAGAGAAGAGAGGAGAAAACAGGAAGTCGGTTCCCACCGTAGTCATGGTTAACGTGAGGTCCCTTCAAAATAAAATGACGGAAATAGCGAGCCTCATGCGGTCCCAGAGGATTTATAGGGACCGCAGTGTCTTGATTTTCACAGAGACCTGGTTAACAGCAGAAATGCCAGACTCTATTGTAGGTTTAGACAATTTTCATCTGCTGCGGGCAGACAGAACGAGAGAATGCTTGAAGAAAAGAGGTGGAGGTCTGGCGGTGTATGTGAACACGAGCTGGTGCAAACCCGAACACTGCACAGTGAGAGAGCAGCTATGTAACAGGGATATTGAACTATTGGCTATTGGCATGAGGCCATATTATTTGCCCCGGGAGTTCTCACATGTGATTTTGATCGCAGTCTATGTGGCCCCGTCTGCCAATGCTGAATATGCTTGTGAAGCACTGCTCTCCTGCACTTGTAGGCTGCAAACACAGCACCCACAGGCTCTCTTCCTCGTCTCTGGTGACTTTGACCACGCTTCTCCCTCTTCTGTTCTACCAACATACACCCAGTATGTTACCTGCCCCACCAGAAACAATAGAACATTGGACTTGTTTTTTGCCAACACCAAGGAGGCTTATTCCTCTTCCCCCCTCCCTCCCCTGGGCAGCTCGGACCACAACCTTGTACATCTGAGGCCTGTGTATGAACCCATCGTGCGCAGGCAGCCTGTGGTGTCCCGTGAGGTGAGGATGTGGTCTGCTGAGAGCGAGGAGGCTCTGAGGGACTGCTTCAGCACCACTGTCTGGACTGAGTTTTATGACCCACATGGGGAGGACATCAACACCATCACAGAGTGCATCACGGACTACATCAACTTCTGTTTTGAAAACATTGTTCCCTCCCGGACGGTGCGGTGTTTTCCAAACAACAAGCCATGGATTAACCGTGAACTGAAGGCTCTGCTGAAGGAGAAGAAGAGAGCCTTCAGGTCAGGGAACAAGGAGGAGCTGAGGACTGTGCAGAAGGAGCTGAGGAGGAAGATCAGGCAGGCTGAGGCCGGCTACAAGAGGAGGATGGAGGAGCAGCTGCAGCAAAAGAACATTCAGGGAGTGTGGAGGAGCCTGAAAACCATCTCGGGCTTCAAAATCCCCCCTGCCCAGACAGAGGGGGATCTACGGTGGGTGAATGATTTAAATGCTCACTTCTTGAGGTTTGATTGGTCACCTGCCCTTCCCCCTGCACAGCTGCATGCTCCCTCTTCCACAGCTGGACAATGCCCTGCATCTGTTCCTCTTCACTTCTCTGCCCCGGACCATCAGCTCCCCACTTCGCCTGGACTCACCCATCCCCCCAGCACACAGTTCCCCTGCCAACCACTGACTGTCACAGCAGCACAGGTGAGGATTGAGCTGAAGAGGATTAAAGTGAGGAAGGCAGCAGGACCTGACGGCATCAGCCCCAGGCTCCTTAAGTCCTGCGCAGATGAACTGTGTGGAGTTATGGAGGATGTCTTTAACATGAGCCTGAAGCTGAGGGTGGTACCACAGGTCTGAAAGTCCTCCTGTCTGGTCCCCAAAGACCTCAACAGCTTCAGGTAAGTGGCTCTCACGTCCCACCTGATGAAGACACTGGAGCAGCTGGTCCTGGACCATCTCCGCTCCACCGTGAGCTCAGCCATGGACCTGCTGCAGTTTGCATATCGGCCTGGCATCGGAGTGGAGGACGCCGTCATCTCCCTGCTGCACCGCTCTCTCTCTCACCTGGAAAAGCCTGGCAGCTCTGTGAGGATTCTGTTCTTCGATCTTTCCAGCGCCTTCAACACCATCCAGCCGCTGCTCCTGAGGGACAAGCTGGAGACGGCTGGTGTGGAGTATGACCTGGCAGAGTGGATCCTGGACTACCTCACAGACCGACCCCAGTTTGTGAGAGCACGGGATTGTGTGTCTGACACTCGGACCTGCAGTGTGGGGGCGCCCCAGGGCACTGTCCTCGCGCCCTTTCTCTTCACCCTTTACACTGCAGACTTCAGACACGACACGGACAGCTGTGTCCTGCAGAAGTTCTCTGATGACTCTGCCATCATCGGACTTATCACGGACGACGATGATGCGGAGTACAGAGGACTGGCGCAGGACTTTGTGGACTGGTGTCAGCGGAACCACCTCCTCATCAACGCGGGGAAGACCAAGGAGATGGTGGTGGATTTCCGCAGACGCCACCCCACTGCCCCCTCACCAGTGAGGGGGCAGTGGACTCATAACACAGACGCACTGTACAGGAAGAGCCAGAGTCGGCTCTACCTCCTGAGGAGACTCAGGTCTTTTGGAGTGACAGGGCCACTCCTGAAGACCTTCTACGACTCTGTGGTGGCATCAGCTCCTGTAGGTGTGGCCTGCTGGAGCAGCAGCATCACAGAGCGGGAGAGGAGGAGGTTGGACAAAGTCATCAAGAAGTCCAGCTCCGTCCTGGGCTGTGCTCTGGACTCGGTGCAGGAGGTGGGGGACAGGAGGGTCCTGGCTAGATTCACATCTATGCTGGACCATGAGTGTCACCCCCTGCAGGACACTCTGTCTGCTCTGGAGAGCAGCTTCAGTGAGAGACTGATCCACCCTCGCTGTGTGAAGGAGAGGTTTCGCAGGTCTTTCCTGCCTGCTGCTGTCAGACTTTATAACAAACACTGTTAGTCCTGAACACTCGCAATACTGACCTAACCATGTGCAATTCCGTCATATGTGCAATTGCTGTTGTAATTCATGTGCAATTCATAGGCAATTACTGTGAAATTCATGTGCAATTATGTGCCATCGTGACACATATTCATGTGCAATTACTGTCGTGATCACATGCAATGGTATTTATGTATTTATTTATTTATTTGTCTATGGGAGTTTTTATTTATAGGAGATCTACTGAAAGTGTTTTTCAGACTTCCTATAAGTGATCTGTTCTTTTCCTCTGTATCTACCTCTGTATCTTCCTGCGTTGCATCAATGAAATTTCCCCATGTGGGACAATAAAGGAATATCTTATCTTATCTTATCTTATCTTATATGACAAGAGAAGTAAAAAATATTATTACTGCAACGCCGTCTGCACTAAGCATGATTCAGGAGTTTTTCCAAACGTCGTACTTTACAAACTCCTCTCAGGGCGTTGGCCCTAAAAAGCTGAAATTTGGTGAAAATGATTCACCAAATTTTATATCTGTCATGGTCTCTGTGCGGCGAAGCCACAAACTGTAGCTAGAATTTCAGAAATTTCCCAAATTTTAAATTTGCTGCCGTTAGCGCAGATAAAGTCCGAATTGCGTCAAATTAAAATCAGTTGTTAAACTCTTTGCCCTAAACCTACTTGAAGTGAAATAAAATAATTTGCCGCAGCAGCTCCCCCTACAGAGTGAAATACAATTTTTATATGGAGGGTAAAATGTTTTATTTTTGCGAAATTTTACGAAATTTGGCACAAAATTCAATTTTGGCCTCCCGATCAAAAAAGTCAATGAGACCCATGTCATATTTGTTACGGCTATGCCGTAGCAATGACAGAAACCTCCCATGTTATTCCAATGGGGAAATCGCCAAATCTCTGAAATTTAAATTTTAAATGCTCACACTTTATACTTTTACTAACTTCTCCAAGGGCGTTAGCCAAATTTTTATTCTAAGAGTCACGGACATCATCGTATGGCCATGCAATGCAGACACTCCCAATGGCTTCTTGCAATGGCTTCTTGCCATTGCACAGCGTCTGTTTCATATCGTTCATATCGTTGTTTCATATCAATAGAAAGCTTCTACTTAAAAGGACTGCCTTTTACTATATTGATATTGTAGTCGACTAGTGAGTGATTAATTTTTCAATCAGCCAACTATTCAAACTAATATTTTTATTGTACACTGATTCTTTTAAATAGATCCATCACCAAATGAAGTTAAGTAAGTAAATATGGTGACTTTCATAGTTTTGGCCGGGGTGCAACTTATACTTATATACTTATACTCCGGAGCGACTTATATGTGATATTATATGTTATTTTCACACTTGGAACTAATTTCATACTCCAGTGCAATTTATATGTTTTTTTCTTCTCTATTATGCATTTTTTGGCTGGTGCGACTTATACTCTGGTGCGACTTATAGTCTGGAAACTACGGTACAAACGATTTGTGTTATTGAGACCATTTTTCTACTCTTTTTTGACTTTTGATTTGATAATGCCACTGTCATTGTCATGAAAAGGTATTTTTGTATGTGTTTTAAAGGCTGTATCCTCTCACATAAAATATAGATTATGTTTTTTAGGAAAAAATTCACAATTTCCAGTCAATAAATCGCTGCAGCCCTATTGATAAAACGTGTTAGCTGTTCCACTCACAGGTTGGTGTTTGTTTTGGTGCTGGACTTCATAAGAAAAGACTTTAACGCCATAGAAAAGTGTTGCGGGTTGTTCTGGTCCTGGTCCTGGTTCTGGTTTGTTTCCACCGCAGACATTCTTCCTTTCTGTGAAAAGAAACAACACTGCTTAACACATTTTAACTGCTTTTAGATTTGGAAGTCTTTTTACTCTGCTAAGGCAGATTTTTGGTGTTCCTCACTTTTTTACTTTTACTGTAGCTGTATATATTTCATTTAATTTCAAAATTTTCAAATTTAAGTGAGATTTGAGAAGTTTGACCTTTAACTACCAGCTTCATTAGTTTCAATGTTAATTTTAAATATAACAGTTTTCCATTGCTAGTGTGAAATGGGGATGAAAGAGAAGGGAGGACATGCAGTAAATTGTCTGAGCCAGGATTCAAACTCACGCCACGTGAAGCCTGGCATATGTCCTGCCAAATCTATTAATGCCTAAAATGACAAAATATTAATGCTCAAGTATCTAATGTTATCGATGTAAATCCCAGGAAATGAGTGCTGAGTCCCAAGCCTTAAGAAAGCAATAGTTTGAAAAGCTAGAGTATTGTAGATTTGCTCCAATTCATTGTGTAGTCTGAAGTAGCTGAGAATTAGTTTATAATTTGAACTGCTTCATTTAGTGATTGTTGGGTTTTTGTAAGTTAAGTAGAATGTCATCTGTGTACAAGCTAATTCTATGTTGTGCATCAGTGGTATGTATTCCTTCACTGTTGTTACACTGGCGTATGGTGGCTGCAAGTGGTTCTATAAATAAAGCAAAAAGGGAGGGCGAGAGTGGGCATCCTCGGTACAGAGTGAAAGTGGGTGTTACCATTAGTTGTGACTGTGGCCTTGGGTGAAGTGTACTGTTCATAATTTTATTGTGTTCTGCATGTTAATTTAACTGTTTTATATTGTCATGTTTGAAATCTTGAGACCATTTTTTGATCGATACCAACTTTGAATGTCACCCTCTTTCATAAGTGGGAGGACATGAATAACATAACAGTACTCGTACTAGTAAGAATGATACAGGAGTGTATGAAATAAAAATGTCCAATTTACCTTATTAGATTGCATAGTCTGCGGAGGTTCCTATTTCGTTCCTATTTCTATTTTGATCGGGATGGATAGGAGGGAGTGTGATATTTTCTAGTCTATGGGCAAGTGCTTTGGTGATTATTTTAAAATCTGTGCTGAGTAATGAGAGAGCTCTATAGCTGGTAGGTTGTATGGGGTCTTTGTTAGGTTTGAGAAAGATTGTTATTCCTGCTGTATTTATATGGGTAGGAGTGGTGATAGTAAATTCCAAACGTGCTTGTAAAAATCAGGTGGGTATCCATCTGGTCCAGGAGCTTTGTTATTTGGCATGTGAAGAAGTGCTTTATGAAAATGTTGCAGTGTTGGTGGAGCATCTAGCATATTGTCCAGCTTTGAGAGTAACAGTTCAGATCCATTCAGGTTCATAAAGAATGTTCAATACCTCCCTATCATCTCGTTAAATTCTGGGTATTTTAGTAATTAAAGATTGAAGCACCATCTGGAGGTAGATTTGATATTGTTGTGATTTATATTCTAAAGTAGAATGGTAATTTTTGGATGCAAGAAGAGAACAGGACTGCCTTTTGTTTGTGTATAATGCTCTAGTTGGAATTGTGCCTGATTATTTTAACTTTGATAAATGCCATAGATGCCACGCACATTTCACATAACAATTGTCCAAGTATTTTGTGAGAGCATGCATTTTTATCAAATTATTTAAGTTTGGGTCCAGAACAGTACCGTAACTAAAGCTGAAGCTCATAATTTAGAAGTGTGAGAAAAATAGCAGACGATGGTAGCAGAAACAGACAGTAGGTAAGAGACGGTAGCAGCTGGACCGTTATGGGCTGTGCTGTACTGTGCTGTTTTGGTTCTTCTTCTTCTTCTTCTTCTTCTTCTTCTTCTTCTTCTTCTTCTTCTCCTTCTCCTTCTCCTTCTCCTTCTCCTTCTCCTTCTCCTTCTCCTTCTCCTTCTCCTTCTCCTTCTTCTCCTTCTTCTTCTCCTTCTTCTTCTTCTTCTTCTTCTTCTTCTTCTTCTTCTTCTTCTTCTTCTTCTTCTTCTTCTTCTTCTTCTTCTTCTTCTTCTTCTTCTTCTTCTTCTTCTTCTTCTTCTTCTTCTTCGTGTGTTCCCCTTGGCGCACTGGTATAAATTTGAGGGTCGTGACTTCCTCTTCCCTTTTGACAATTCCGTGTGGGGAAGAGGTCAGTCATCCCTCGTAATCCTGTTTTATGTGTTATATATTGATGTGAACATTGTCATCTACTTTGTAGTTTGGGCTGGATCTGCGGTGCAGTGGCACATGTTAATTTTCGCAGTTTTTATGTTGACCAGAATAAACAGAGTGTGCATATATATATATATATATATATATATATATATATACAGTCCCGTCCAACTTACGGTGGAAGCTCCTGTCATATACCAAATACCAGAGGTGCAAAATGTCAGCTCCTGGTAGACAGAACAGTCGCACTGGACTGCAGAACCCGACACATCAACCTGAGCACTGTCATTTTGGTTGGAAATATACCCTAAAATAAACCTAATCAGTGTCCAAAGAAAAGAGTTTCTTACCTTGATTGGTCGGTGAAGACCCTTGATTTGATCAAAAAAGACAATTGAACTGTTGTTTGTCTTCAAAGTATGTATATGTTTTACGCTATACAGTTAAAAATAAATTGTAATTTAAAAAAAGAAGAGAGAGAAAGAGTCAGCTGAACTCAACTCGCTGTTGTTGTTGTTGTTGTTGCTGCTACTTTTAATGGTGGCTGGCAACCAATTTCATCTTCTATGGTGTTTTATAGCGGCTGGTATCCGAGTGTGGTGTTGTTGTTTTTGTTGTCGTCGTCGTTGTCTTATTGCGGTTGGTATCCAAGTGTTACATTAGCATTAGACTTTGTGCTTTAGCCATCTACTTTAAGGTGATGTTCTAGATCTTGGCTTTTAAATAACCGAGTCCTGACATCACGGTTACGGTTGTTATTCCATTGCTTGGATGTAAGTCTGAGGAATAAAGTCTGGCGGTAATGCAATTCTGGGAATGAGCAGCAGGATGAGGCTGAAGCTATTGATATCCGGGGTGAGAGCAGAGACTGTAAGGTGATCATAAAGCTTGCACAGGATAGTGCATCCTTTAAGGAGTGGAATTCAGTGGCATTGTCAAAGAGCCTAACTGTAGCTGTGGGAGTGATCAAGAGTGCGAGTATCCTTAGAGATGGCTCGCTGCTGGTCGTGTGCAAGGACGCGGCTCAGCAACGGAAGGCGATTGGAACTAAACGTCTGGGTGGAAAGGACATTCTTGTGTCTGATGCTGAAAGAAACATGGTCAGAGGAGTTATCGTAGGCGTCCCTACGGCGACGTCTGTGGATGAAGTTAAGGAGAATTTGACTGGAGCTAAGGTGCTGGACGCTAGGCGGTTGAAGGTGACCCGGTCTGGGGTAAGATGTGACAGCTTGTCGGTAATGGTAACACTTGAAGGGAGGTGCCTGCCTAGTAAGGTGTTCATTGGGTTCATGTGCCATGACGTTAGGCCATATGTTCCACCGCCCCTGCGTTGCTTTAAGTGCCAGCGCTTTGGGCATATTGCAGCGGTCTGTAGAGGGAGGCAAAGATGTGGTAAATGTGCAGGAGATCACGAGTATGGGATGTGTGACCTGGGAGCAAAACTGAAGTGCTGTAACTGTGGGGAAGAACATAGCTCTGCCTACGGGGGATGCAGGTTTAGCAAAAGAGCTGCTGAGGTGCATAAAATAAAGGTCTCTCAAGGTATATCCTATGCAGATGCAGCCAAGAAAGTTTCAAGTAACGAGTTTAGAGTAAATACAGAGAGAGGAGCCAGTGCTGCTCCCAGCCAGGGTGAAATGAGAAAGGCCAGCGTGGCTCCCAAGAAGTGTGAAGGTTTCAAGAGTGGAGGTCCCAAGTGTGCAGGTTCCAGAATTAATGAGAATACCCTGGTTGTGGGTAGAGAGGATTTTGTACTTTTTATGGTGGATGTTGTAAACTGTGCTGCTCAGACTCAAAGCAGAACTGAAAGGATCAGGATCATTGCTAAAGCTGCAGGGAGATTCCTTGGAACAAAGGAGCTTGATTGGGCAGATATAGAAAACAGGCTAAAGGCGCTAAATGGGAGTCGGAGTGATGGGGGTCTGCTTTTGGGGAGTCAGAGTGATCAGAGTGACGAGCTGGGGGTGGGGGTGGTCTCCTGTCCTCGCCCAGTCTCGTAGACGCACGGCTACCAAGCAGCGACATCAGTGGAAATATTAAAGCCTATAGAATGAAGCCTAAAGAATAAAGCTGTACGGTGGAAGCACCGAACGTCAAAGAAGGAGAGGAAGATGAAGAAGGGTCTCCCTGGAATAAAGCCGGTTGTTGTTGTTGTTGTTGTTGTTTTATGGCAGTTGGCATCCGAGTGTTGCATTACCGCCAGACTTTATTCCTTAGACTTTGTGGTGTTTTATGTTGTTGTTGTTGTTGTTGTTGTTGCTGTTTTATGGCGGCTGGCATCCGAGTGCTGCACCACCGCCAGACCCCACTCCTTAAGACTGTTGTTGCTGTTGTTATTGTTGTTGTTGTTGTTGTTGGTTGGTCTCTGAAACAACAACAACTATTCTAGTCACAAAGACATATCATGACCTCATGGGCTTTGTGACACCAAAGCAATGGAAGGAGTACTTTTACGGACTACGACAGAGTCTGAGGACAAAGCACTGGAAGTCAAGGCACTGGAAGAAGAACTTTTAGGACTACGACAAAGTCTAAGGAATAAAGTCTGGCGGTAATGCAACACTCGGATGTCAACCGCCATAAAACAACAACAACAACAACAACACTTCGATACCAACTGCCATAAAACACCAAAGAAGAAGAAGAAGAAGTCGGTGGTACAAATTATAGGGGGGGCTATTTGACCTGACCGTGTTTTTTTCTTTTTTTAAATGTCCAAAATTTTAATTTTTAACATTGACTTTATGGATACATATTTTAAATACACATTTACAACTGAATTAATTAAGTAAACACACTTTATTCCCACTTTTGTTAATAATAATACAATGACTTAGAGGCAGATTCCATTTGTGAGAAAATACATTTGACATAAAATTACATTTTGGGGGGTGAACCTACATTTCGTCTTTTTGTTGCTTTGAAGCTTCAATACATCGTTGTGGCAGTAATTGTTTTGAAATGCTAAAAAACTCTCTCAGCAACGAGCATTAGGCCAACATTAGGCGGCGGGTGCGGAGCATGGGGAGTGCGTACGGGGGAGCGGTGCGCGCCGCAGCCCGTGTGCGCACCGCGGCCCACCGCGCGGCCCGTGCGCACAGTGCGTTGTGATCACGGCGCGCAGTGGCCCGTGCGAGGGAGCACCCGCCCCGTGCTGTGGATTGAGTAAACAAACATGCGCAACAGGTGACATTATTTGGAGAATTCATAACTTCTACTGATAAACATACCAAAGGATGTTCAGGGATGTTCATTAGAGGTGAGCAGGGTCTATCAAGCTACTACCGTTTTATCAACGCGTTAACATTTTATGTGAAGCCAGTCTTTCGTCTTTTGAGGGGGGGAGGGGGTCCAGAGAGAGACGAAAAAAATTACGTCTTTTCAGCTTCAACCCATTTTGAGATGATCCCTTAGTAACAGACGTCTGTAGATGCAGTTTTAAAACACGGCGTGTGTGGCACTTCCGCGTAGGCGCGCGCACATGCCTGTGTCTCTAGCGTAAAAAGCATAGCTCCATGGCGTAAACACTACGTTAAAAAGGGCGCTTTCTGGAGCGCTCCATAGTCGCTATTTTCCTATGGCCCATAGTGACGCAGTCACTTTTGATTGTGATTTGATTGGCTAAAAATCCCCATTGATTTTCTATGAGGCTCTGGAGCGCTATTCAAACCGCCCCACGGGAACGTAGAAAAGTGACGCAGACTGCGCCAGGCAGCAGACCACGCGCCGCGCAAACAAAGTATACATCTATATCTATTTATAGATATATATGGGTTAGGGTTAGTTATTATTTTACACATTTACACTATGGGTTAGGGTTATTATTTTACACATTTACACTAATAAGAATATAAGATTTTCTGAATAAATTATATTGTTTTTAGACACAATTTTTTTTTTACGTTGTTGGCAGATTGACGGGGTGGACCAGCCGCTGCTGAGTCGCCAGCGGGGTCGCCAGGTGTTCGTCCAGCTCTGCGTCCGTGTGTCGCTCCCTCGAGTGCATCGCCTGAAGCTGCAGCTGCAGCTCGACGACCTCGTGTCCTCCAGGTGAAGAGCTCCTTCAGCTCTTGGATTCTTCTTGTCGCCCGTGTTCTGTCTGATCAGCAAATCTTTAAAAACCCTGCTGCAGGTATTTTCTCCTCTACCGTCCCGCACGTGATCAGTCTATAAATCACCACGTTTTACGTTTGCCCGATGCGATACACGCGGTCGACGGCCTGCGCGTCGGTGGCAGGGTTCCAGCTGGGATCGTAGATGATGACGCGGTTCGCCGCTATCAGTGTGATGACGACGCCTCCCACCGGCGTCATCAGGAGGAACATCGTGTAGCTCGGATCCTTCAAGGTGCCATAACATGTCCGAAGTGTATAATTGATCATAATAAGGGTTGTGCAACACCCTTAACATAATAGTTAAGAAATATCACCCAGACCTTGGACCCCCTCACCAACCCGGAAATGCAAACGGCTTGGTTTGATATTCGCCCCCACCCTTGCGAAGAGCAATCTGGCTCCCCCGCCCAACCCGTGACGTAGTCTCAGAGCGTGAATGCCCCTCAGCTGTTAGCTCCGCGGTGCGCCGCTACGCGAGAGTGAGTGAGAAACGATAGAACTTAAGATCAACACTACTTTGAGCCTAAATAAAACTGGTGTTTATTCTACAGCGTGCGCAGAACAGATATATCTATAGATCTATATATATACATACAAAAGTCGTATGTCCATCGCGCTCTTATTTCCTGGTTTTTCGGCATCGGATAGAACTTCTCTCCGTTTATTTTCCCGGTTGCTGCATCAACTGCCACATAAACCTCCACCATTGTGATAATAGTAAAGAGTGCGATATCATTAATGAAGTTTTGGGCCTCTTTGAACCGTGTTTCGTCGTAAATCGAAGCAGAAAAACTCCGGGGCTTGTATGGGGAGATGAGCCTGGAGCCAGCGCGGAGCCGGGGGGAAGGGAGCGGGAGGCGGCAGACGGGAGGGGGGAGGGGGAGGAGTGGAGGGTGAGGGGGGTGGAGAGGGGGGAGGGTGAGGCGTGCTTGCCCTTATGACGCAGTCTTGCACCCACCACCCGTCAGTTTGGAGATTCGCGGAAAGAAGATAGTCTGTAATATAGCTAAACACTGCGGGAATCAATCAAAAAAACACTCTGGGTACATATATGAAGCACAAATAGCAATGTAAGAAGGTTAAAAGCTCTGAAAAGTCGATTTTGCATGTTATGGGACTGCGTGATCCTGCGCTCGCATTCGGCCAAGTGCGTGATCGTTCCGTCCAGCTTTGACTTTGAACCCACCGTTTGTCAAAATCCTTTCGAGTACGTCCAGAACTTTACGGAGAGCAGCCTCGGGTGGTTGCACAGCTTCTTCAGGATCGTCAGCTGGGCGAGCGGCAATTTTCTCGTCATCAGCAACTCTTTGATATGATCCAAGGAGATGAACTGCCGGTAAATGTTCTCCTGCACGTCCAAACGATCAGGATCACCGCTCCGGGATGCTCCTCCTCCGTCTCGGCGATCCACCCGCCGTCGCCCATTTCCCGCGGGGGGCTGCGCGGCTTCAGCTTCTGCACTTCTGCACATCCGCGAGCCGAGCGCCTTCTCTCCATGCACTAACGTTGCCATGGAGACTAGCAGGCGACACACAATGTCACGCAGCTTTGTGAGCGTCCTCCAGGGGGCGCTGTGCCGCATGTGAGCGTCCTCCAGGGGGCGCTGTGCTGCATGTGAGCATCCTCCAGGGGGCCCTGTGCTGCATGTGAGCGTCCTCCAGGGGGCGCTGTGCTGCATGTGAGCGTCCTCCAGGGGGCCCTGTGCTGCATGTGAGCGTCCTCCAGGGGGCGCTGTGCTGCATGTGAGCGTCCTCCAGGGGGCGCTGTGACATCTGCACACTCATAATAGTTGGAGGTTTTGGATCGACACCAGCGACACTGACGTCACTTTGTAGTTTATTTCCATGTCACATTCACATGTTTTTATTGTGAAGGCCTGATCTTAAACAGGAAGTGCTGCAGGAGCCTGTCGTCTCTTCACGCTGACCTCATGATCTTTGTGTGCGCATGCGCTCTGCCGCTCTAGACGCAGGTTCACAAAGTGAAGGTGAAAAATCACACCTCACAACAAACACAACACACAAAAACAACAACAAAGACTACAATTATTAGGCCCGAGCGCCACAAGCTGGCGAGAGGCCTATTAATCTCGTAAGGCCGTGCGAAGCACGGCTGCGAAAGTGCGCACGTAGTGCGCACGAAATCGAGCGCGAAGCGCTCGCCCACTTCCAAACACTCACTAACGCACTCCTTCACTCATGCACGCCCCGTGCATACTAATTAGTAGTAGGAAAATGGAACATTACCGTTGTAAACGGGCGAAGCCCGTGCAAAAGTGCGCACTAAACGAGCACTTTACATTGAGATGACATATAAAGCACTCATTTGCGCTAAGTAGCTCACGAATACGTTCCCCATCTCTTGCATGTTCCGTGCATATAAGCATGTAATGCAAAAATTGAACATTATTACTGTATAGAGGGCCAAAAACACAAAGTGGGTGGAGCCCACTCAAAATTAACGAAAGTACCCGTCAGTGACCAGGGACCCACACCATGAGGTAGGAAAGCGCGAGCGCTTTCCGAAAATGTATAGTTTATGATATTTGAAAAATGGGAAACATTGTTTTCGCATCGGAATATTATTCTTTCTTCTTCTTCTCGGGACCAACCCCCCTATTTTTCACCCAGTGAACATTGACGAAAAGTCACAAAAATGTTCACACCTCTAAAAATCGTGCCTCTCTACATTCTGGCTATTTCCCTTTTCTAAAATAAAAAAAAAATTGGCGCGTCAGCGCCCCCAAATGTACCAAAAATGCATTGAGAGATGGGAAATGACCCAAAAAAAATTTGGCGCAGAGGTAGATGGTGACAAGAGAAGTAAAAAATATTATTACGGCAACGCCGTCCACCCAACCAAATGTCGGCCATATTGCTTCAAAAATGGCTAAACATGACTTCAGAGTTTTTCCAAACGTCGTACTTTTACGAACTCCTCCCAGGGCGTTGGCCCTAAAAAGCTGAAATTTGGTGAAAATGCTACTGAGGAGTGGGACATCAAAAGTTATCCAAATTACATTGATACCTCTCACGGTCTCTGAGCGGCGAAGCCGCAAACTGTAGCTAGAATTTCAGAAATCTCCCATATTTAAAATTTCTGCCGTTTGCGCAGATAAAGTCCGAATTGCGTCAAATTAGAATCAGTTGTTAAACTCTTTGCCCTAAACCTACTTGAAGTGAAATAAATTCATTTGGCGCCACAGCGCCCCCTACAGATTTTATATGGAGGTTAAATGTTTAGTTTTGCGAAATTATATGAAATTTAACACACAACTCAATTTTAGCATCCCCATCAAAAAAGTCAATGAGACCCATGTCATAATTGTTATGGCGTTGCCGTAACGATGACCGAAACCTCCCATGTTATTCCAATGGGGAAATCGCCAGAACATGTTTACACTTTAGACTTTCACAAACTCCTCCCAGGGCGTCAGTCCTATTAACCTGAAATTTGGTGAGACTCATCTTCAGGACCATCAAAAGTTATCCACATTTTCATTCAAAGAGTCACGGTGTCTGTGCGGCAAAGCCGCACATTTTGCCAAGAATTCAAAATAAAATTGCTTTTTGATGGTAAAACAAAGGGGAGAAGATGTGACAGCGTCACAGATTCAGCAGTAGGCGTAATAAAAGGACAATTGGGGCGCGTTAGCGCCCCCTCCTCTTGCGGCGTGGCGGCGGTGTGGCGGCGGCGTGGCGAGGGCCGATCATTGCCGCTTGCGGCTATATTTTATTTATTATTATTATATTTTCCAATTCTTCTTGCAGTATGGTAACTTCTTTTGAGACTTTGTCTCCCTTTTTCCCAATAGTTTCTGTAACACTTGATAGAGTCTTTATGACACATTTCTTTATTCAGTGAATAATTATCATGTCATCCATGTCTTGAATGATCGTCCTTTATAGATTCTTGTTCAATTTCAGCCAAATTTTTTCTTCAAAATGTTTAGACTCTGTTTTAGTCCCATGGCCAGTCTTTCCTCAATTGTAATCTTCATGAATCCTTGATCTTCCTCTCGGATCTTCAGGGCATCTGTTAAACCCCAAACACCAGGCCCCTGTAAGGGTTTACCGGGCCTCTCTGTCGTATGGCTGGTCCGTTGTATCTTCCTACGAACCCGCTTCTGAAACCTCCTCTGCATTCTCCTCTGAAGCTTCCTCTTTCTTTCCTGCACTCACGGGCGTAATGACCAAGCCGTCCGCAATTGTAACATTCTGCTGAAGATCTCTTCGGGTTTCCTTTATTGAAATTACCTCTGTTGTAGTTTTCTCTGCCTCTATCTCCCCAGGTTTGTTGCTGGTTAAAGGCTGGTTTGGTGAAGACAGTCTGTGGTCCCCATGACCCTGTCTGTGGTCCCCATGACCCTGTCTGTGGTCCCCATGACCCTGTCTGTGGTCCCCATGACCTTGTCTGTGGTGGCAGATTCTGAACCTGGTTTGGTTGTGTTTGAGGCAATGGCTGGTTCACTTGAGGATGATTTTGTATCACCATCGCTTGTCTCTTTTCTTTCTTCTTAGTGTCAACCAAATGCACTTGATCTAGCTTTTCCATCACCTCTTGGTCTTGTACCTTTTTCCGATATAGCTCCACGTGATGAGCTATGTGGTCTGTGTAAATCTTATTTGTCACGCTTCCAAGGCCAACAACTTCTGCCAGTTTATTTTTTACTGGTATCGGCAAGCCTTTTTGAATTTTAGCTCGCAGAATTGATTTCTCCATTTGATTCAACTCTGGATTGTTGCCAGTGACATTTCTCCACACTTGATGAGCTTTTGATACGTATGCTCTTGAATTCTCCTCCAGTCCGAGCGGTTGTAGAATGATATTATCTGGATGAACGTTTGTTGGAAACATCTCACTTAATGTTCTCCATATTGTCCCTTTTCGAGCGACGAACAGCTCTGCGTCGTACACTGCTGTCTTCGCATATTGGTTCAGTCCTGCTTTTGTCAAGACTTCTTGCATCCCTGCCATGCCAAGAATAGTTGCTAGTAGTCTCTTCATATCTCCCATTGCTGCTTGTGTCCCCACTAGCATCTCCTCCAGTTTAGCTATCCAGGGGTGTGCGCCATCTTGGAGTATGGGCAACTTTTCCATCAAATCCGACATATCGACATTTTGCCATGGTTTGTATTCCAAACATTGTCCTTTTATTATTATTGGGCACATCTTCTGGTTTATTCCCTTTGTCACTGTTCTGTCACGCAGTTCATAATGCGAAAGCTCTGAGAATGAAAATCGATGTTTACTAGATGCTTTCGGTCTGTTCTCCGCATTTCTCCAGGATGTTGAATCAGAATCATCACTCTGATCTTGAGTCTCTTCATTTGAATCCGATCCATCTTCTGACTCTTCATCGCTGTCCTCTGTTTCAGTGTCATTGTTCTCCTTTTGTGTTTTGCATATCACCTTTAATGACTTCTTGCCTTTCTTCTCCGCGGCAGCAAAACTCTCTTCACAACTGGATTGTATCCATTCGCTGCTCCTTCTTCTTCATCACTTTTGTCATTTTTGGTGGACAATTTTCTGAGTCTTTGTCCCACGGTTTTTGAGCTTGACTTCTTCTTCTTGTTTTTGAGTTTTTGATACATTGTTACAGTTGTTGTAGCTTTACCAGTCTCTATTACTTGTTCATTTTCATCTTCAATTTTGTATCTTCCATCTTGAGTCATCACTGGGAGCTGTGGATATTCTTTTGCAATATCCTGTAATTTCTCGTAAAGTGGCGACATCTTCACTGTTGCCTGCGTATATGAGGATGATCTATTGATCTCTTCCCTCACTTTGTCCACTATTGGCATGTTCTTTTCACTCTCCATCTTCATTTTATCTCTTCGTTCTTTGTTTTTGAACCATTTTACAACTTCGTTTTCGAACAGTTGCATCACTTCCAATTCAATTATTCTCTTCTCTTTGCGTTTCCGTCCAATTCTTCCTCTCTTTTGGTTGGCTTTGTATGTTTCGATCAACACCTGTAGTATTTTAATTACGTCCTTCACAAGATGATTGTTTATCTGCACCAAATCCACTGTAGTATTTAGTCTTGATGTCGCCATCATGCTATATTTTCTTTCTTTAGATTTATTTTATTTTATTTTATTAAATGAATTTACCTCACTTCCCAAGTTATTTAGCTGCTTGGTAAAAACGTCAAAGACCGTTTGCCAACCTCAGCAGATGTGAAAGAAATTGGTGTTCAATGTCAATCAAAAATCTGAATTATAACTAAAGAGTAAAAATAAATCCAATGTCTATCAAAAACCAAAGTTATTTTTATCTAACTAAAGAGTAACAATAAACAAATTCAAAATTATACCTTATCCAATTAACCTTAAGATATGAGAAAATCAAAGCTATATTTTTATTCAATTGAAGTTAAATTTCAGCAAAATCTCAGGATACGCAGTGGATCAACTAAAAATGTAAAATTCTTAATTGTAGTACTATGTCTTATCGTATGGTAAACACCAATAATCAGAAATTGGTGACCAATGTAAATCAGTTCAAAGTTATTTTCTATCTGACTTAACAATACACAATTCCAAAATGTACCTTATTCGACTCAAATTAGGATATTGTATCACTGGTTATTCAAATTAGGATATAATAGGACCAACTTAGTTTTTATCCGATTAAGTAGCATAAAAACAATTCTCTTAACTCACAATGGACCACACCAATGCAACAGTTCTCGATTGTAAAGATACGCCTTATCTTATGTAATTATGTGTAACCCCCAAAAATCAGTCATTGCCAAGTTTTTGCATAACAGAAGTATGTGATTATAAATGTGTAATTACACAGTCTTTTTTAATGCAAGAGTTTGTGAATAGAAACAAACTGGCCTTTTCCAAGGTCTTCTCCTCCAGTTGACTGCTTTGTTTCGTCAAACTGTTCTGCTCCGTTTCCTGTCTCCTTCTGTCACTCCGATCTCGTATGTTGTCGCAATAACAGAAAAGAAAAAACAGTGATTAGTTCACGTTAATCCTTTGCCAATTCAGGTTATTTCAAACAATTATCATAACATAATTTTCATCATGAATAATTTTCTTAATCATCCAATAAAGTATCTTATTTTTGTAATACCATCATTCGTCCTTCACTTATCTATTTATTTATTTATTCATTCATTTCTTTCTATTTTCTCGTTAATTAACCTCTTTTCATCTCCAACTTCCTCCCTTTTATTATTAATCTTATAATAATAAATCGAGTACAGCCTGTGATAACAAACGGTCGAGATTGCCTCTTAGTCCGATGTATCTAACAATCTGCTTTTTTCTCTCTCTCTTTTCCTGCTACTTCTTCGCACCCTGCTCTGCCTCACACACACGTAGGAGGAGCCAATAGCTCCGCCCCCAATAGCATTAACCTGCTCAGTCTTTCTTCCTGTCCTCTGTCTGGGCACTTCCGCCGTGCCTTCCCTCTTTCTCTGTCTTTCTTCACACCCTGTAGGAGGAGCTAAACTCCGCCCCCAACTTCTAAAAACTATCTCAAACGCGGTCCAGTTGTCCCCCTTGAAACATCTCTTAACAGACTCCACAGAGCGAAGAAATTGATATAAAAATGACCGACAAAAACGACTCCACACTCCGGATCAGCACTCACACAAAGACAACATCCGCTGCTCAACTTAAAGTAAATTTCTTTTTACTTAAAGTTAAACTTCACGTAAACTTAGAAAGACTATCTGTGTCCTCTCTCAGACCGCACCCTAAAAACACAATTTTACTCTGCAAACAAAGAAACGCACAAAGACAAAATAACCTTCGAGTTCCAGCCTCAAGGATAACTAACCAAAAAAACAAAATCCCACATAAAAACCAACAAACAAACAACAAACTCGAGTAACGTAAAACTTATTTGCATGCTTTTTAATCTCAACTTCAAACTGTAACAGCGCTAAAAACTAAATCTTCTCTCTTCAGTTTAGCAATTTGCTCCCTTCCCCTTTCTCCTTCTCTCTCTCCGACACTCACTGACACACCTACACGCAGCAGCAAAAAGGAAAACGAAAAAGGTGGGGGCTTAGCGCCTGGAGCTCTCATACTTTTTAACACTTTAAACTTTAACCTTTAAACTTCAACAGTAACGTTACTTCTCAAAACACAAAGACCCATTCTGAGGGTCAAACTGTCCCCGGGGCACTACTTTATTATCTTCTTTTTCTTTCAACTTAAACTTCGGCGTTTCTTCGAACTTGAAGAAACTATTCCCAGGTACTTTTTATTCTCTTTTCAACACAACCACCTTAGGAACCATAATGCATTTATTTTTTCTCTCTCTCCTGGCCAGGGTTAACATCTACTACCGTAACGACTTTACGTCACGTCTTCCTCTCTCTCTTCCCCTCTCTTCTCTCCTTCTCTCTCTGCTCGGCGCACGGACACACAGAACTGCAGGCCGCACACACGGAGCAGAAACCAGAAATGAGCAAAGGTGGGGGCTAGATCTCACCTCTCTGCCGTTTTATTTCTGACAGGTTCTTTCCGTTAACCGTCTATATTTTCAGTTTTAGTTCAAAATACATTTTTGGACACGTATATCATCACTTAGATACTAGTCTGACTCTTCACCGAGGCCTACGGTAAATGATGCTAAATCTAGGGTCTTTGATCACTACGTCTCCTCAGTATTTAGACAAAAACAATTTATCTTTCCAAATTCAACTAACACATTTTTAGACGTGTCCCCCTTTCCCACACACGCGCCTCACCGAGCATCACCTCCACACAGCTCTTTAACGGAAACAGGCATAGGACAACAGCACTCACACAGCATCAAACCAAAGGTCGAAAGGTAAAACTCACCTAGGCCAATGATTTTCTGCTGTTTAGAGGCTTCGATCCAGTCTGCAATCCGTCCCGATTTCGTGGCGCCATTTTGTGGTGGCTGGATCAATGCTCGTTTGGGGCGTAGGGTGTAGACAAAGGATTCACGCTGACAAAGCTCTGCAAACTTTTCAAGGTAGTTTATTTACAGAGAAAGCAGTGTCAAATACAGGGCAGCAGAAAACAGCGCCCGGGTCCGCTGGTGATCAGGAAGACGAACCTCGTCTCTGGGCGTATCTCGCCTTTATATACTGAAAACGCACAAAGACCGATAAACAATATCTGACAGGTATGACCCTATCCATGTACCAACGCCAATGAGAGAACAAGATGTAAAGGTATCCTTATTTGGGTAGCACCAGGGGAGAAGTTACAGAAATGAGATCATGCGCTTACACAGATGTACACAAGGCATCTCAAGGCCTCGCAGCCAATGGAGACATCTCCCATTCGGTAGTTAATCAGATGTGGGCCCCTTACATTCCGTGGAATAGACATTGTGGTAGAAACACACATATTCCTAAAAGCCAGTCTCAGAATGAGGCCTAACTTTGCATGGACCTAGTTTTAATACACTTCAGTTGTCATCATAGGCTAAGTATCCATCCACTGTCCTATAGGCTAGCAGCGCCACGGGCTCTGGGGCTCTGGCCCTAAAGGTCCTTGTGTCACAGAGCACCACTTCTCCATCCCAGTCCAGGCCAGAAAGAAACTCGACACGCTCCTGCCAATTCAACTCCTGATTCTCGTCCCATATGTGGCAGTGCGCGCCTGCCATTTTCTACCGCCAGGGGGGCTCCTATAAAAGGGCGCTCTCGCTCTCTGGCCTTTGACACTGCTGTCACTTCCGGGTTGCGCCGAGGGTTGGGCTCCCGTCGTCCTCAGGTATGATGACTGATAATGAAGTATTTTAATTTCAATTTTAAACCTAATTTGGCTTCTTTAGTGCCGTCGCTCCTAGGCCCTCACCTCTGCAACGTCTCGCTGGTGTAACGCTCCTGCGTGTGTCTGGTGGCCGGCCTATGCCCCACTGTCGCTGTCGGTCACATTCTCATCCACGTTTGGTCGGTTCCGCTGTCATATGCCCCGACTGTCTGGCGTAAAGCCTGTGGACTGAGGCGTGGTGCGCCAGGGAAGTGGTACGTGTTGCCGTTCGCTTAGCTCCCACGTAAAAGAGGCCGTTATACTAACAAAACTTTCAATAGGTAATGGGAGATCACGGAAGCTGTTGCGTGGAGCGGCGGCACTGAGGACGACCTGTGAATTGTCTTGTCTTTAGTCTGGTCTTGTCTCTTTCTTATTCATTGTTTTATTTTCCTGTAATGGTACTGTCTGATGTGGCGGTCCTGCACCTGGCGTGGCAGGCTCCGTGAGTGTGGATGCGAGTTGACCTGAATGTATATTTTAACTGAAAAGACAATTAAATTATATCTAAACTGAACCAAGTGTCTGCCAATAACGAACCCGTGTGTCCTTGGGTCCGTGGGTCCTGGGCCTATCCCAGGTGGCGTTGTTGGTGTTTTTAAATCTACCCCTTTAGTTCAAATATTAATGTAAAATGCCTGCAACACCCTCGTCTTGCCACACATAGATACATGCGTATTCTGAGTGTCCGCCACATGGGTCCTGTAGCTATGATAGCTTCCTTAGCGGAGCGCGTATTACACCAACGTCAATGAGAAATCTTTCAAACCGTGCTCCTGTGAACATGGTGGCATTATCAGTGCGCAGAGACTTCAGTTCCGTATTTCCCAAAAAATACGATATCATACATCTCTCTGCCTCTTGTTGCGTCTCTTTCTGAATAGGATAGATTCTAGTGATAGCCGCCACCATTATCCGTTTGGTTCCTGGATGCAGCAACATATCATGTATATTCTTAAGATATGGCATCTGATCTATTTCAGGTATTACAATCAGTCTTTTGTCACCTCTCCAAGATTCGGGAAAAAGTACATCGACTCCTCTAATTCCTCGAGCTTGGACCAACTCATCCACCTTCTTGTTTCCCTCAAAATCAAATCCTGTGTTACTGGTATGCGAGTGGATATGTTCTATTATGATTCTAGGTTTCTGCAAAAATTGTGCTACAACGACCCACAGTACCTTGTGGCCTAGCTCTTTACCATTGTAGGCTTGGTAATTTAAGGTGCTCTTTTACACCCCATTACTACATACCAGCTGTCCGACACTACTTTAGCCTTCTTGATCTTCTTCTTTTTTACATACTGTAAGACATATAATAGTACTAACAACTCTGATTCTTGTGCTGTTTTTCCTCCAAAATTGGATTCCTTATGATACTCTTTGTCCTTTCTGAAAACTATAAAACCCAATTTTCCTAATTCATCATCCTGGGTTTTACTACCGTCAGTAAATATGGTCCACTCTCCATCCCATGCTGGTTCTTCTTCAATCTGTGGTTTGGGAATCTTATTGCCTATGATTTGGAAAGTCCAATTTGCGTCCTGCAACATGAGTATCTTGCTTGATACGCTTTGGAAAATTCCACTGAAGCCTTTTGTGTTTCTTTAGTCAACGGATTATCGGTTTGTATATCTCCTATCTCCTAGCATATTGCGTATTTCCTTATATGTTTTCCACAATATAAGCAGCTCTTTTTCAGTGTTACTATACTTATACTCTGTGTTAGAGTATTGTATGCTGTAATAGGCCAATGGGTTCATGCTTCCAGTTTCTTGTACTGTTGCATATCCCCCTTCTTCCCCCACTGTTGCCGATACTAACATTGGGTTTTGTCCTGTGTGTGGGCTAAGATTCCTAACTCGATCTTTTATTAGATTTACGAACTCATGGAAAAGTTCTAATTCATCCTGGATAACAATTATGCTCAACCAATTTATTTTTATCTTCATCCCAGGTCCTCAACCCCAACTTTAATTTTTCTACAGGTCTGGCTATTACCGAATAATTGGTTATACTTGATCTAATCCAACTAGTGGTTCCCAAAGCACTTTCTAATTCTTTTAATGTCCTAGGTTTCAAGTCAAGCAAGTAGTTGATCCATTGGCCTTAGGTGTACGTGTACAATACTTTTATACTCACTCAAGGGTCAATTTAGAATGAGGAGGAAGAGGGTTGGTTTATTTCATATACAACTTTACAAAATGTAATAAATAAAAAAATAATAGAAATTAAAAAGCCCTCTGAACCCTGTAATATACCGTACTGACCGATGGCACAGTAAAGCTTTAATAACCCAGTGCTTATTTAAGTTCCTCTCAGTCGTCATCCTCCTCTTCATCGGTCTCCTCCATCTCCTCTTTGGCTGCCTCCTGCTCCTCCAGCGCGTCCTTGAGGGCCTGCTCCTCCTCCACAGTGGGGTCCAGGGCCTCCGTGATCTCAGGGCCGCTCGGGTACTCCCTCTGAGGCGGATGTGGCACAGGTGGGCTGTAACCCCCACCCGTGTACTTCAGGCCCCAGCCGATGTAGATGTTTTCAAACTTTCTGCGAATGGTTTAGCAGCACAAGAGTCAAGCAAATAAGACTCATCGACCTACATCGACCTACGTTGATGTAATCCCTCATTTGTCCAGAAACTATTTAAAATTTGAACTGTTAAGATAACAGGATATTTTATACTTAAGACCCCTTAGAACACTGGCAGAGTTTGTTCTCTGCAGACAGTGAAGTATTTAGTTACAAAATACTTAAAAGCTAATAGTTTTGTAACATATTGTTGCAGAGTCGAATCAGAGTACTGTATTCTGAATACTGAGAATACATTTACAGGTGTAACAAAACACAACATAGGATTTAGCATTATGCTTATTGCACCATTTGACTTATCACTATGACACAAATGCACACACTGGAAGAATTGTTCTAATACACCACGCAGATCAAAGACTGAATTGCACAATGAAGAGTCGTGATGTATTCCTTTGATTTTTAGTGAAGTAACTGCATTCTGAATGCCTCCTAATAAAAGTGTAACTGTAATGACCAACATCACAGGATCTCTCTGGGTGGAGTCTGCATGTTCTCCCTGTGTTACCGTGGGTTCTCTGGCTTCCTCGCACTGTCCAAAGACATGGAGGGCAAAATTGGCAACTCTAAATTGGCCCTAGTAATGTGAGAGTGAATGTTTGTCTGTGTGTCTCTGTGTTAACCCTGCGACGAGCTGGCCCCCGCCTAAGGCCCAAAGTCACTGGGATAGGCTCCAGTCACCCGCGACCCCTAACGGGAACAAGCGGTTGAAAATCATCCATCCATCTTCTACCGCTTTATCCGGGGCCGGGTCGCGGGGCCAGCAGTCTAAGCAGGGACTTCCTCCTCCCCAGACACTTCCTCCTACTCCTCCGGGGGGATCTCTGTCTCGGTTGAAAATCAATGGTCTGAATACATATTTTGGTACATGCTTTTAGGTACTTCCCAACACTGTCTCCAGAGGACATTATAGCATGTGATTGCCTCCATAATAATTGAGACCATGTGCATGATGATTCTGATTAAATTGTGTTTAAATCTCTGCACATTTGGAAACAAAGAACAACAAAAATAGTAATTTCATTCACCCTATTTGCTGTTTGAGCGGAGGATTGCTGAACTGAATTTCATTGTTCATTTTATCTGACAATAACAAATAAATTATATTGTACAGTCAAAATTGTAGTGGTGGACAGTCTTACTTTCCAAAGGCGTAAGCGTAAGCCCCGGGCCACAGATTGGAGCGGACATAGGCCACAGCATGTTCTGGAGTCAGGCTGGACGATATCTTCAGAGTCCACGGAGGTGTGTGGAACAGCTCTACAACACAGATATTCATCCACAGATTCACAACATAAAAAAATATGTTGTGTCATCTGGACTCTTTTTAGAAAAGCAAACATTTTGTTTTTCTAAAAACAGAGTCCTGATGATACAACAGAATCTTTTCTACAATGGAACATTCCCTTTAAATTATATCTGTATCAAATGTACATGTTATACAGATATATCTTGTTTGCTGTGTGCATGAACAGCAGGCAGTAAATGACGATTCCTTCACAATCAATTAAGTTTCTATATTTGTAAACGTGAAGTACAAATATAGTTGTTTTAGATCGGATGACAAAAAATACTTTGCAAATTAAGACAGCTTCAATGTTTATACGTATTGGTCAAGTACTTAATAGTTATTTATGGAATAAGTGGAACCCATAGACATGTAGTTCTTGATTTATTGAGACAAAATAATAATCTAAAGGCAAATGCCCGTGTACCTGCGTCTTGGGACAGTGTTGTGAGCAGCGGAGGCCCTATCTCAGGCTCAGCTTCCTCCGGCTCCTCCTCTTTCTCCTCCTCCTCCTCATCGTTCAACTCCTCAGCTTTAATTGTGAGGTTCACCCACGTACAGCGACCCTGCAGCATCAGCAAGAATACAATACATCATTAACAACTGCAGATTAGAGATCAGGAGTTAGAGGACGTCACTGCAGGAGACACGGCAGGTGAATAGGAACAAATATTAACTTCATAGATGTGTTTGATAATTCCTCTGTTTATGGTCAAAGATGTAAGAAAAAAACGTTTTTCATCATGTCATGTTTTTTCTTTTTTAAATATGGCACTTTAAGCATAAAAACAACCAAAATTCCACATGTTTGAGACATAAACGATAAATTAAAAAAATGTATAGTCAGTTTTTTGTTGCCACATTAGAGACAAAACAATGTATAGAGTTTTTGGATCTGATTTAGTATTTGAGTAAGCTAGATCTTACTAAAAAAATTGTGTAAAAAATAAAATGTTTCCACAGTGGGGCACAGTGACAGATGGCGGACCCGGCTCATGACCGAGTGTTTACTTCTGCTCTCGCTTCGGTTTGAACAATCAAGAAAGTCCGCTCTACTCGCCGTGATGAACGTGCGTTAGATGCGGTTATGCGAAGGGCGTCATCGCGATTCAGGAGACATTTTCTACGTTCGGGGACGGATAACGCGGAACACGCCTTGTTGACATGGGCTACGTAATATCCGGTTAAGCGCGTCGCGTTTTTTGAGTCACTTCTGGGTTTATGTGATTGGTTCTGTCTCTGCTCTAAACTCCGCCCTAGAAATTGAAGCGCAGCGGTCGAGCCCCAGACCCACACACAGTTTTGATAAGTAGTTTGCCAAAACGTGTTGGGGATGGCTGGTTAGGCAAGCCGTCCTGACCAAACCTAGCACAAAGATCTGGATCTGGTTCTGCTCCTCCTGACAGTTTCCCCAGCGGCATTGAAGAATGGGTCGAATGGGACAATAAAGTGTAGGCAGGTGTCGTTCAGTTGTTGCCTGACCTGTTCCAGAATGTGCTGCGTGTGGTGAACCCAAAGGGACAGAGACTTGGACAGTTTGGCAGCAGAGATGCCCTCAAACTCTGGGTTGACCTCGTAACTGTCCTGGGGCCGCTCATCCTCCTCGAATCCCTCCTCTTCTTTGAACTGGTAAAAACCCAGTGGACTCACCTGCAGAGAGGAGCAAGAAATCAAACTCAGATTGAAATCACATAATAGAAGTGGGAAATATCTGTCAAAATATATTAAATTATTTAGAATTTGTTCCACTTTGAGGGTATATTTTAGATTTATTTGCCATTTTACGTAACTGTTTTTTTGCGTGATTGTTTTCTAGATTTTCTTGTTAAGATATCTTTATCATTAATATTTTCATCTCATAGTGTGGATCTCTACATATTTTGAAATCAATATTAGTAAAGGTTTATCAGTAATTGTTCAGTCTTTCCACAAATGTCAAACACACATAAAAAGGTGGAGTCTTGATTAGAAAAAAAAAACACATATAATTGATCCCTCTCACCTGCGTCCCCGCGGAGATTCGAGCGATCTGAGCCCTGAGGTAGTTTGCTTCGTTGCCGGGGAAAGGCGGGTAGCTCATGATGGGAGCGTCAAGTCGCCCAGTGAAGAACTTCCTGATCTGCCGCGCGCAGGTGATCTGTGCCGGAGTCACCGATGGAAGCTTGGTCCACGGGAAACCTGGCTCTTTACTGACATAGTACACACATTTGTTTGTGCCCGTACCAGGCGCCTCTACAGGGACGACCGGAGGTGGTTTGTAGGTCGACTGAGGAATGTCAATCTAAAACAACAAATTAGACATGTTATCTTCTCAAACTTTACCAGATTTACCAGATCTGATCCAAGCCAGTGCCACAAACATTATAGACAAGACAAGACAAAGTACATCCAAGTGAGAATTCAACAATCAGAAAGAAAGGAAGCCAAAAAGGTGGTATGGCTGGTGATATGAATATTATTGCATTGTTGTATATCGTTTTTGACACAATAACTTGAAATTAAATTAAATTATTAAAATGTGCATATTTTAATGTCATTATTACTGGGTCTATTAATGTGAAACAGAACTGAAAAAGGCTCAACTTTCCAGTTTCATGATGTGTAAGTGGCTCTCATTCTCAACATTCAGAAACCCATGGATAAAGAAGTGGACTCTGTCTCTCACCTCTCTGTCTTCTTTCTCCTCGTTGTCTCTCTCTCCAAATACCTCCTCCTCGCTCCGCTCGTCCTCCTCCTCCTCTCCCTCTCTGTACTCCACCTCTGCGATGATGTAGTTGCTCTCCGTTCCCAGGATCTTGCCCCAAAATCGACAGCGGGGCAGAGCGTTTGTTTTCACCAGCTGCCTCAGAGCCAGATACACTTTCAGCAGCTCCCCGCGGCCCAGGCCCACACCGATCTGCTCCAGGTAATGGCCCACCTCAGTCAAATTGGGCAGTGCTGGCTCCAGCTGCAGGAGAAACAGAATCCACTCAGATCAATCAACTACTTGTTGTACATAAGAGTTTATGTCTGCTAAAGATTTAGATATGAAGTGGGCGAATATAACCAAAGTTCCCCTAATTTATTTGTATTTATATAGTATTATTAGAGGTTTTTGTTTTTTTTGGTTTTATTACTATTTTATTTTCTATTAACTCTGATTCGCTACGGGCACCACCACTTCACGCTCCAGACCTTCTCCAGCTCCTCTCTGAGGCCTTGGTATTTCTCTAGTTTCTCATGTTCCTTTTTCCAGATGTTACCATCCCATGGTACTGCAATGTCCACCACCACAGCTTTCCTCTACCAATGACTGAGGGACAGCGCAGAGACACTCATCATGGCTGCACAGGAAAAGGCCCTGAGCACCAGAGAAAAAGAGGCCAAGATCTATCACACCAGAGGAGACCAAAGGTGTAGGCTGTGCAAAGAGGCCCCTGAGACAATCCAGCACATAACTGCAGGGTGCAAGATGCTGGCAGGGACATCATACATGGAGCACCATAACCAAGTAGCTGGCACAGTGTACAGGAACATCTGTGCGCCATATGGAAACCCCAAAGTCCAAGTGGGAAACACCTCCAAAGGTGGTGGAGAATGACATTGTGGTGGTGGATAAACAGCAGAGAAAAGTCGTTGTGGTTGACGTGGCAAAACCAAGTGATGACAACACTAGGAAAAAGGAACATGAGAAACTGGAGAAATACCAAGGGCTCAGAGATGAGCTGAAGAAGCCGTGTAAGGTGAAGGCAAAAGGGGTGTCCGTGGTCAGAAATTACAGCAGAATACATGTTCCCAATTTGTCCATTGTTATTTAAATGTGCCAATTTTAAAGTTGAGTCCTGAGGTTATGTTTTCCATGGTGCCTGTGTCTGTTATGTTATTTGTCCTTAATCAGTCTCTTACTTGAGTAAACATTCCTCTTCCTCTGTGAGTGACAAAAGTTTACTGTTGACAATGATTAAATTATTTGAACATTTGTGTTTCTTGCACCTCTCTTTCATACATGATTTACTTTAGCTCTCATTTTTTATGTGAGGAAATACCTGATGTGTAATTAATTATTTATTTATTTTATTTATTTAATTAATTTAATTAATTATTAATTAATTAAATATTTTGTCGTTCAAATTATATTGAGTTCAAAGTATAAGTTATACTCTTAGTTGAGTTGAGAAAATACTTTTTTTTTTACTTTGAACCACTGGACGAGGGATTACACCAAATTGTTTTTATTCTCATTATCTATTTGATCAAATTTTTGGGGCACTACTTTTTACTTGAGTAATACAAGAGTAATATAATGTTAAAGTACAACTTTTGACTCCTCAGCCCACCTTTAGACACATAATGTTGAGGCCCTTAAGGTTTACTAAAAAGTGTTGGTGTTAGGCCTGGGATAAAATTAGACCTTTCTGATTGGATGATAAGCTTGAGGACCAAAACTCAAAATGTAAAAACAAGAACTTCCAGTGATAGTTTGGAGTATGTTTTTCACTTGTTATCAGCTGAATAATTTGCACCGCTAGTTTTTCCACCGTTGTTTTGTCCATACTGTCCATAATCCATACCATTATATTTAGTCAAAGTCTATTTTTAAACACCTTATTTATTATGCACATTTTAAAAAATCATTATCATGGTTGTTTTATATTTTACTATTAAAATCATCTCTATTGTATTGTTTTATGTTGCAGAAAATTGATAAAAACAAGTTCCTAGTTTGTGAATATCTGTCAATAGCTCTAGTTTCTGATTCCGATTGATTGTAATATGTTTACGCCATATCTGAGAGCACAGAAAAGACAGTGAAATGCTACATACAACATGTAAAACGTCCTGTTAGTAAAGTAGAAGACTAAACTATAAACCCATAATCACTATAAAAGAGGAAAACATAATCAGGACTCACAGAAGGAACTACCTAGAATGAACTGGCTCAAACAAAGATGAATAATAGTTTCATGCAGTTATTAAATAGTGACTAAACCTAAATATTAAAGCAGTCTTTAGCTGTGGATATTTATATACCAGCTCGTCTTCCTGGTCTTGTTCCTCAGGGAAGATGAACAGTGATCGCTGTTGTTCGGCGAGTGTCACAGCAGGGTCATCTTCGCTCATGTCCCTCAGCGTGCTCTGTTTGTTCACAAACTGGGCACGCTTCACTTCGCGACTGATGTCCTCAAACACGTCCACGACATCAGGAGGACGCTCATCCATGATCTTCAACAGCACCTGCGTCAAGTGGTCATAACTGCAACATAAAACCAGATTATATGTGACGATAAGGAGGAAAATATTACAGAGAACTGTGTTTTTACAAAGCATTTTGTTGATGTTTCATATCAATAGAAAGTTTCTACTTGAAAGGGCTGCCTGTCACTAACAATGATATTAGTAGTTGACTAGTCAACTCTTCATACTATTATTTTTATTGTACACTGAGCCTTTTTAAAAAGGTCGATCACCAAATTAAATTATGAAATATGGTGACTGATGGCTAGATAGACGTTTTTTTTAACTTTTCGATTTAATAATGCCACTGTCTTTGCCATAAAAGGGTTTTTTCGTATGTGTTTTAGAGTCTGTATATATATATATATATATATATATATATATATATATATATATATATATAGATATAATAGTCCAGAATTAAAATTATTAAAATATACCACAATTATGTTTTTTAATCGACAAGTCACAATTAGCAGTCAATTAATGGTTGCAGCCCTATTGTTCAAACGTGTTAGTCACAAACCTTTACTGAATTAACATGAGATAAACTAGCGCAAATCAATGGGCTAACATTCATTTGCAGACGTTAATTGGAATGTTTCCGTCGCTCACAGGTTGGTGTTTGTTTTGGTGCTGGACTTCATGAGAAACGCCTTGAACGCTGCGGCTGAGGTTCGCGTCTGCGGGTTGTTCTGGTCCTGGTCCTGGTCCTGGTTCTGGCTCAGGTCCTGGTCCTGGTCCTGGTTCTGGCTCTGGCTCTGGTTCTGGTCCTGGTTCTGGTCCTGGTCCTGATCCTGGTCCTGGTTCTGGCTCAGGTCCTGGTCCTGGTTCTGGCTCTGGTCCTGATCCTGGTCCTGGTTCTGGCTCAGGTCCTGGTCCTGGTCCTGGTTCTGGCTCTGGCTCTGGTTCTGGTCCTGGTTCTGGTCCTGGTCCTGGTCCTGGTTCTGGCTCAGGTCCTGGTTCTGGCTCTGGCTCTGGTTCTGGTCCTGGTTCTGGTCCTGGTCCTGGTCCTGGTTCTGGCTCAGGTCCTGGTTCTGGCTCTGGTTCTGGTCCTGGTTCTGGTCCTGGTCCTGGTCCTGATCCTGGTCCTGGTTCTGGTCCTGGTCCTGATCCTGGTCCTGGTCCTGGTTCTGATCCTGATTCTGGTCCGTCTCCAACATTCTTCCTTTGTGTAAAAACTAACAACAACGTTACTTCACAAACGGTTTAACTTTTAATGCTTGCTCTGTTTGAGTCGGGACGAAAGCGCAGCAGGTGCAGCGAGGAAACAAACTCCGAGAGGTTGCTACGGTAACGGGTACAACAGGCGTGCGTGCGTGATGACGTAAGCACCAATTGCCTCTACGGGTCGAAGCCTTTCCCATTTAAAGGTGAAATGGACGATTTTTTTCAGTAAATTTTGTATCATATTTCCTCGTGGCGTGGATAAATCATTTGTCCTGCCACGTATCAATCATAAAACGCACCTATCGCTCACCTGCAGCCGCGTGCGGTTCCTTCTCACGTTTCCGCGTGCCTAAGCGCATGGATCTATCATAATATAGTTCCCTCAGTGTACGGGGCAAAATGAAGACGGAGAAAGACAGTTCGAGCTGACTCAGAAGAGACAGAAATCTTCGGGAGACGAGAGATGTGATCCGTTGGGCTAATAAACAAACGCACGCGTGTGTTGTATCGGTCCGCACGGGGGAGTGCGCATGCGCACTTCCGCCTGCGTTCTCAAATCGCCGAAAAATGGTCCATTGCGCCTTTAAGTCTAAAGAATAGAGCACAATTTGTACACGAGGCAATTCACCAAGTGCATTAAAATCACAAAGACATGACAGAAATCACAAAACTGTAATTTCTATTCATTAAATTGTGCTGACATGAATCATACATTTTGTCCGTGGTTAGTGGAAAACCAAGTCTATTGGACCACACTGTGCAGACTCTCCAGACACTCCACTTCTCATATTTATGTGACATTGCCAGCGTGTCAGGCGTCTCCGGGACGGGCACATCACTTTATGATTGATGCTTTCCCATGTTTGACCGTCCTAAGCTTGTTTTTCTACAGCTTATTCCTCAAAACTCAATATTTTTGGTACATGCTTTTAGGTACTTTCCAACACTGTCTCCAGAGGACATAACATGTGATTGCAACTATAAGGATTGAGACCATGTGCATGATGATTCTGATTTAATTGTGTTTAAACTATGTCCCAAAAAGACCTTTGAAAGACCTTTTCATAATTCAAGACACTGTTGAAGAAAGAAAAGCAAAATGTTGGATGGATCAGGAATATTACCCATCCCCCATGGACCAGCCATTATGTTTTCACCAGACCCCTTTCCCCTTTATGGTTTGCACCTCTGATAAGGAATGTTTAACACAAATGGGTCCAAGGACCTGACCCTTGTGGAGAAGTGGAAACCGTCCACTTTAACAAAATCCTCTTGTTCTGCTGGATGGAAAGTTTCTCAGCATTAAGTCCTTAATGACTATATTACACATTTAAACTGACTTAGGACCCAAAGAGCTCTAAAGACCCAAAGAGCTCTGAGGACCTAAGAGCTCTAAAGACCCAAAGAGCTCTGAGGACCCAAAGAGCTCTGAGGACAGAAGAGCTCTGAGGACCCAAAGAGCTCTGAGGACCAAAGAGCTCTGAGGACCCAAAGAGCTCTGAGGACCAAAGAGCTCTAAAGACCCAAAGAGCTCTGAGGACCAAAGAGCTCTGAGGACCAAAGACCTCTGAGGACCAAAGAGCTCTAAAGACCCAAAGAGCTCTGAGGACCAAAGAGCTCTGAGGACCAAAGACCTCTGAGGACCCGAGGACCCAAAGAGCTCTGAAGACCCAAAGAGCTCTGAGGACCCGAGGACCCAAAGAGCTCTGAGGACAGAAGAGCTCTGAGGACCCAAAGAGCTCTGAGGACCAAAGAGCTCTGAGGACCCAAAGACCTCTGAGGACCCGAGGACCCAAAGAGCTCTGAGGACAGAAGAGCTCTGAGGACCCAAAGAGCTCTGAGGACCAAAGAGCTCTGAGGACCCAAAGACCTCTGAGGACCAAAGAGCTCTAAAGACCCAAAGAGCTCTGAGGACCAAAGAGCTCTGAGGACCAAAGACCTCTGAGGACCCAAAGACCTCTGAGGACCCGAGGACCCAAAGAGCTCTGAGGACCCAAAGACCTCTGAGGACCCGAGGACCCAAAGAGCTCTGAGGACCCAAAGAGCTCTGAGGACCCAAAGAGTTCTGAGGACCCAAAGAGCTCTGAGGACCCAAAGAGCTCTCAGGACCAAAGAGCTCTGAGGACCCAAAGAGCTCTGAGGACCAAAGAGCTCTGAGGACCCAAAGAGCTCTGAGGACCCAAAGAGCTCTGAGGACCAAAGAGCTCTGAGGACCCAAAGAGCTCTGAGGACCCAAAGAGCTCTGAGGACCAAAGAGCTCTGAGGACCTAAGAGCTCTAAAGACCCAAAGAGCTCTGAGGACCAAAGAGCTCTAAAGACCCAAAGAGCTCTGAGGACCCAAAGAGCTCTGAGGACCAAAGAGCTCTGAGGACCCAAAGAGCTCTGAGGACCCAAAGAGCTCTGAGGACCCAAAGAGCTCTGAGGATCAAAGAGCTCTAAAGACCCAAAGAGCTCTGAGTACCAAAGAGCTCTGAGGACCCAAAGAGCTCTGAGGACCCAAAGAGCTCTGAGGACCCAAAGAGCTCTGAGTACCAAAGAGCTCTGAGGACCCAAAGAGCTCTGAGGACCCAAAGAGCTCTGAGTACCAAAGAGCTCTGAGGACCCAAAGAGCTCTGAGGACCAAAGAGCTATGAGGACCCAAAGAGCTCTGAGGACCAAAGACCTCTGAGGACCCAAAGAGCTCTGAGGACCCAAAGAGCTCTCAGGACCAAAGAGCTCTGAGGACCAAAGAGCTCTGAGGACCAAAGAGCTCTGAGGACCCAAAGAGCTCTGAGGACCCAAAGAGCTCTGAGGACCAAAGAGCTCTGAGGACCCAAAGAGCTCTGAGGACCCAAAGAGCTCTGAGGACCAAAGAGCTCTGAGGACCTAAGAGCTCTAAAGACCCAAAGAGCTCTGAGGACCAAAGAGCTCTAAAGACCCAAAGAGCTCTGAGGACCCAAAGAGCTCTGAGGACCAAAGAGCTCTGAGGACCAAAGAGCTCTGAGGACCCAAAGAGCTCTGAGGACCAAAGAGCTCTAAAGACCCAAAGAGCTCTGAGGACCCAAAGAGCTCTGAGGACCCAAAGAGCTCTGAGGACCAAAGAGCTCTGAGGACCCAAAGACCTCTGAGGACCAAAGAGCTCTGAGGATCAAAGAGCTCTAAAGACCCAAAGAGCTCTGAGTACCAAAGAGCTCTGAGGACCCAAAGAGCTCTGAGGACCCAAAGAGCTCTGAGGACCCAAAGAGCTCTGAGTACCAAAGAGCTCTGAGGACCCAAAGAGCTCTGAGGACCCAAAGAGCTCTGAGTACCAAAGAGCTCTGAGGACCCAAAGAGCTCTGAGGACCAAAGAGCTATGAGGACCCAAAGAGCTCTGAGGACCAAAGACCTCTGAGGACCCAAAGAGCTCTGAGGACCCAAAGAGCTCTGAGGACCAAAGAGCTCTGAGGACCAAAGAGCTCTGAGGACCCGAGGACCCAAAGAGCTCTGAGGACCCAAAGACCTCTGAGGACCCGAGGACACAAAGAGCTCTGAGGACCCAAAGAGCTCTGAGGACCAAAGAGCTCTGAGGACCAAAGACCTCTGAGGACCCAAAGAGCTCTGAGGACCCAAAGAGCTCTGAGGACCAAAGAGCTCTGAGGACCAAAAGGGCTCTGAGGACCAAAGAGCTCTGAGGACCAAAGACCTCTGAGGACCCAAAGACCTCTGAGGACCCGAGGACCCAAAGAGCTCTGAGGACCCAAAGAGCTCTGAGGACCCGAGGACCCAAAGAGCTCTGAGGACCCAAAGAGCTCTGAGGACCCAAAGAGCTCTGAGGACCCAAAGAGCTCTGAGGACCAAAGAGCTCTGAGGACCCAAAGACCTCTGAGGACCCAAAGAGCTCTGAGGACCAAAGAGCTCTGAGGACCCAAAGAGCTCTGAGGACCCAAAGAGCTCTGAGGACCAAAGAGCTCTGAGGACCAAAGAGCTCTGAGGACCCAAAGACCTCTGAGGACCCAAAGAGCTCTGAGGACCAAAGACCTCTGAGGACCCAAAGAGCTCTGAGGACCAAAGAGCTCTGAGGACCCAAAGAGCTCTGAGGACCCAAAGACCTCTGAGGACCCAAAGAGCTCTGAGGACCCAAAGACCTCTGAGGACCCAAAGAGCTCTGAGGACCAAAGACCTCTGAGGACCCAAAGAGCTCTGAGGACCCAAAGAGTTCTGAGGACCCAAAGAGCTCTGAGGACCCAAAGAGCTCTGAGGTGGCTTTGGTCCACATCTGAGCCTTGGACACCTAAGACCTGAGATTGGCTGATACTTGCAGAATGGCATGAAAGTCAGGTTCCCTTGGATTATTCTACTAGAATTAATCAAATCTTCTGTGTAACCAAATGTGTAATGAATTGCTTTCATATTTTTGTTTATTAAGCCACACAAAATCATTCTGGTTTAGAGACCCTTTTTCTTTGTTGCACTTCCTGATATACATTTTTATCACTGGTTTGAGAAGGAAAACATTGCACCTTAAATTTTCCATCCCTCTTTCCTGTTGTACTATCCTGTCAAATAAAGCCTACGGGCCAAAAACTCCTTAAAACATATTTTTCATATTAAATAGTAACCAAAATGAGTATTCTGAATATGTCATTTCATGTATGCATTGTATTTAGTAACACCCCAACACTGGCGAGGACAACACACATGATTCATAGTGTAATTGGGCCTATGGTTTATTTTTATTTCCACAATATTGTTCATGCAAGATTTAATATAACACGACAAAACACAGAGATAATGTCTCAAATACAAATGCACAGAGAAGAGACAGCAGGATCCACGTCTTTGGTTGAAATGACAAAATAACAAAATACCAACAAAGATTATAAAAAGACGGTCAAATAAGGAATAATTTTAGCAAATAAAGGTGCGTTCAAATGCTGGAGGTCTATTGCTCATGTCTAGTCACTTAGCAGTTTCTTCTAAGGCACCTTTCCCTTCTATACACTTCAACACTGATGCTTTTTAGACATTTCTAAATTGGACGGTTGATCACATAACAATCCCCAAAGAGCAAGACAATTGTACACACATTACACATTACACATCTCTAACTTGCAATCACCCATCGCATTAACATTCACAAGCATATTGCAGAATTTAGAGACGAATAAATAATAGTTTTCAAGCGGTAATGCTTTAAAAGTCCTGTAGCATGTCATCAGTTTTCAATTTCATTTGCACCTCAAATATTAGTTCCACTCAAGTTTGACACCAAAGTATCAAAAATTAGAGACTAAATTATACTAAAACTATCAAAAATACTAATATGATAGTACTGAGAAAAAAGGGCCAAATTTGACATTTACTGAATAGTTTTAATCTTTATCTGAACAAATGCAGGACCACATGGTTACATTAACAAAACTATGAGTTGAAAATTACTTTCTATTGTCAATTTTTATCATAAATGTGGGATACACTTGTACAAACCAGGGCTGTCTAAACTATGGTCCCAAAAGTAGCAATATTAACTGCAAAGTCTTGAATCCAAAAATAAATAACATCTTGATGCAATACAGATTTAACATTAATGTTGCAAGCCATTAAAAATGAGCATGCTCAGTTCAAACCTATGTCAGATTTAACATTTTGAATGATTTTGATATACACGTTTCAATGCGGACATCCCGGTACAGAGTATTGAGCCTTTGAGTTGGGTTCAGGGGTCGATTGTGACTTTTCAGTGTGGAGTTCGCAGGTTCTCAGATTTCCCCCGTGAACCGGAAACAAACACATTAGACCAAATACGACAAAAACGCAAGTGCTTGTGACAACGGGGATGACTTGAAGCTGACCAGAACTCACTGGAAACATTAGAAATTGTGTAAGAATCGTGGCATAATCTTGACAATTACATGCCAGTGCCGCTCTAGTTTACATACAACAACATTACCTTTCTGCACCACTTCCACTTATCCTTCATTTTGAACAATCTTGTAAACACACTTTAAAAATATAAACACATTTAAAAAGATTTTAATATTGTCCCTTAACTTTTCAGGAAGAAATGCCTAACATATATTTGGAGGTTAGAAATAAAACAAAACTCAAAATTGTAAGTTATTATAAGACTAAATTAGCTCCTGAAAATACTTGATAAAATACACAAGGAAGTCACACAATGATGCCTTCTTTTTAACAAGAAAACTGTCAAAAATATAATAGTTCTCTGACACATATCACAAAAAATGACCTTTAAATAAAATAAATAGTTGAAGAAAACCAGCCCATGAAGAATGCTTTTCATTGTATACAAAGTTGCGCAGACAATAGTGCGCATGGCTTTATGAAGTGGAGTTTGAATACTTTTCTTTGGTAATATTTCAGAAACAAAAGAACAGCACATAATGTCGACCGTATATTAAAATGTTATTAATTCATGAAAAGTTGACCCTGTACTCTGAGGCAAGTGAAATCATTGTAAATATCACGGTTTTCAAATTGTGATGCAAAGAAAATAAGAAAGATCTGACAAGATTAAAATGATTATTGACCCTCGAGTGTTTTATTGATGAAAATCTGAAAGTTTTTTTTTTTTTTTTTAAATGACTGATTCAATAATATCTTTATTTGTCCTAATCACATGTTTTAGAGTCTGTATAGTTTTATAAATTAAGACAAGTCCAGTCATGATTAGTGGATTAATCATTGCAACCCTAATGAAAATAATTTCCCCTCTGTTCAATTTTAATAAGATTAGTTTGTATTTTATTTGTCCTTATTGTGACACATTTTCTTGTTCTGTAAATCACTTTGAACTGCTTAGTGTAAGAATCATGTGTCTGTCTCTGTAATAATGGATGTTTGCAGCCTTCATCTGTTGTTGCTCAAAACATCTTTTCAGTTTTTTTCATTTAAACCTTTTATACATTAATGAAGTTCTTTGCTCTGATTTAGTCCAAACTAAAAATAAATCTGAGTTTGGTTTAGTTGCCAGTATCCTAAACTTCTATTGTTGAATTGTATTATTAAAACAAAAGAATATCTTTCCTAATTAGAATAACTTCTAACGGAAAGGAAATACTGGGAGTGCTAACCAGATCACCACAGGCTACAGGAAATGTAGAATTATTCCTTTTGAAAATTTATAATTGTGTGTGACAAAACATGTTTTGCTTGTCACTCATAGAAATGTGTTCCTTGTTCATAAATCATTATGTTTCACAGTGCAGGGTCAGTGCTTTTTAATTCAATTCATGGGGTTTTCCAACTATTAAAGACACTGTACAATCTTACTTTCCATTTTCATTCAAAATCTTCAACAACAACACAAACTAATGTGGTGGTGGTGGTGGTAACACTAAAACAGCTTTGTCATCAGAATACAAATAAACTGGATTTAAGGGACGGCCATCCTGGGGCAAAAGGTGCTTTTCTAACTTTGCATATTTAACAAACGCATGCGTTTACACTAAACATGCTTTCTGCTGTGGAAATGTCCATAACCTGATTATAATACTTTTAAACTTCAACAGGAGAAGTGTCTTTTATGGAGTCAGTTTGGAAATCTACTGCAATCATGATTAACTGTAGTGTTCATAAAAAGAGGAATGTAGTTCTGACTCTGACATTGAGTTCACACTTTTTAAAGCTGGAGAGCAGGTTCCATGTAGCGCTGCTGAAATGAACTAAACTATTGTTTTTTGTTAACAATCTTTCGTTTTGGGTTTTTACAAACTCACTATTTTATTTTCATGGCTTTAAAATGACACATATTGCACATTAATTGTATCATTATAGGTCGTTAAACATGCCCTTGTACCTTTACTTTGCCTTCTCACACATTTTAGAACACACATTACTTTATAGCTGAGAGGAGTTCCCTCATCAGGATTGGTGTTAGCACCCCATCTACTGGCAGCGGAGGGAATTACCATGGGAAGATAAAAAGCTCCCTGACCCATGTGAACAGGCCAAGTATTTACAGTTACACTAACTATAATTTTATGAATAAATTTCATATAAATTTATGAAATTTCCCCATGTGGGACAATAAAGGAATATCTTATAAACCAGGGTCATAAACATGTGCATTTTGTTTCAATTATAGCACATAATTTTCACCTGCCCTCCAGCTCAATTTGAAAACAAGTTATTGTAATGTTCTTTAATACTCAATAGAAAAAAAACTGTAGAAAAGGTCAAATTAAAAAGGAGAAACGAAATGAAGTCAAAGCTAATTCTCCCAAAGGCTGTTGAATTGCAGTGCAGAGCGACAGAGATGGTTTATACAGCAGAACAGTGCAAATGCTCGTTGAACAGCAGTTCGACTGGCAGTCTGTTTAAGGGACAATGGTTGTAAGTGTAAGGCACTACAATCTCAAAAGGAACAACACATTTAGGGTTTGGAGTCCGGAAAGACTGAGGGGACGTTCATTGTTTGTTATGTTTCCACCTTCCTTCAGGTTAGTTCTCTTTCAGAACTATTGGGGTTATAATTTAGTTCTATATTAGAGATAGTTTTGAATCATTTTTGGATAGGAATGTAACAATAGGTAAATATCACACTACTATATTATCACAATATCCATTTTGTGATATTGTGACGAGGCTTTAACAATATTATTATTGTTATTTCTTCATGTAGTTCGCACTGAAATGGAGCCATGGTACCATGGTCTATGCAGTTCCCTCAGTTCCTTTAACTGTTGCTAATTTGAATGATTGTGACAGACCACGAGATCCGGTTATTGTAACATCCCTGGTTTAATCTGGTTTTCCTCAGAAAGAATAACTGCTGTGGATTTAAAGACCAACAATTGCATTAAAAAAATATTTTGTATTAATATTATAAAGAATTGTGTAAATTTGTTGGGCTGTTGTCATATTTGTTTAACAATTGAATAAGAAAACCTTTGCAAAATAGCTCAAGTTTGAAGAAATCATTTGCAATATAAAGATAATCTACACTGGCTGTTTTTACACGTATAACCAAAAATCGATTTCTGGAGTAATCTGGAGATAATTGAAATGTCATGTGAGCAGTTAAAGTGAGTAATTGGATTTATTTCTGTTTAAAAGGATTCTTTTCAAATTCAAATAAAAACAGTTACTCTTAAAGGCGTAAAGGACGATTTTTTTGGCCCAAATCTGAGTCTTATTTCCTCGTGGCGTGGACTGCCGATTAGTCCTGCCACGTATCAATCATAGAACGCATCCACCGCTCACCTGCAGGCTCGTCCCCAGGAGAGCAGCACGTTTCTGTGTGTCTAAGCGCATGGATCTATCATAATATAGTTCCCTCAGTGTACGGGACAAAATGAAGACAGAGAAAGACAGTTGAAGCTGGATCAGAAGAGACGGAAATCTACAGACACGAGAGATGCGATCCGTCGCGCTAATAAACAAACGCACATGTGTGTTGTATCAGTCCGCACGGGGGAGTGCGCATGCACACTTCCACCTCAGTTCTCAAGTCGGCGAAAAATCGTCCATTGAGCCTTTAAAATCCACTAATTAACACGTGTTACGTCAGTTTTGATGATCAGATTTGTCTTGTGCTTGTAAACACAAAAAAACAGCTCTAATAATGGAAATATTGGATTACTCATCTGATTTTTACTGGCCATGCAAATGTTCCCACTGTCTCCAGACTTGTTTAATGTTTTCAAATAGTTTATGAGTGTCTTGGCTTTTAATTATGTGAGTATTTGCAGAGTTTATACCAAATGATTACGCTCCATTTCCCAAAAAGCACTTTAAAAGGGGCAGTGAGGACCGAGTACATGGAGGGAAAAGCAGCTTGTTCAGAAATATTTCTGTGTTGTATTCCTGTGTGCTTACAGGCGAGTGAACGGCCCCACGTGCAGCGGCCCTCGGATTTTGGGGGAGGAGCACGCGTTTGTGGAGAGGTTGAAGGAGGTGGAGGAGGGAGAGGACGAGTACGGCGAGGAAGAGCCGGAGTCGCCGCTGCTGTTCAGGCTGAAGACGGCCGAGATGGCCACGTCCACGATGCCCTGACACAGCTCCGAGTACAACTTCCTGATGAGAAACAGGTCGTCACTTTGATTACGTCATAACCACAACAGATAGAGCTGTGCAATTACTCAAAAAGCATTGCTCATGTCAAAGAAATGATTAGATTTTGTGTTTTAAGATATAAATGGATTTAGGTCAATACAATTTTGCAATAAAATGTATTCCGGAAAATGTAGTTAGAGACCTTTAAAAGTGTGCAATATATCCAAAATATTACAAAATGTCAACGTATCACAGCACAAGTAAAAAGTGTGTAAAGTAATGAAGTAAAAAGTGATTTTTTTATGATACTTGAACCTCAACAAAAACATTTGCCGGCAGATTTGAACGTCCTTTCTCCTTTCAAATTAAACGTTGCTGTGCATTATGATATGGCAGATGGTTGTGTTAATCTCAGGTCTGTGGTTTTGTATACAGTGAATTAAATGTATGTACTGACTGCGCACAGGCCGGAGCGCCGTTGATCTCGATGAGCCACACGTTGAAGCTCTCGTCCACCATGAAGTCAAAGCCAAACAGCTGGAAGCTCTGGTACGACAGGTGCTTGGTGCTGATGGCAGGTTCAATACAGGACAGACAGCTCCTGCAGACGCACACAGACAGACGCACACAGACAGACGCAGACACACACACAGCAGATAGTATTATTTCCATTGCACAGTGAAACTTGGGCATAAATCATAAAAAAAAAAAAAAAAAAAAAATGGTTGAGCCTTTTAAAATACATCATTAACAGACAAATTAAGTTGGAAATATGGTGACTGAAGGTTTCTAGACAGAGACTATTTATGAGTGAAGTGCATTATTGATAAAAATCTGATTTATTTATTTTTGACATTAATTTTTAGAGTCAACTATCATAATCGTTTCAATAGTCAAATAGTCACAATTATTCTAATTAGCCATGGCAGCTTTTGACAAAAGTATTTATTTTATTTTATTGACCTTTGAGAGAATCTCTTTCTGAACCTGAAAAAGAATCTCTGAATTTCCTGGCCTATTGTACATGTTTATAGTGGTAGGAGAAACCTACAGGACACGGGAGAACATGCAAACTCCACATAGAAAGGCCCCGCCTTGCAAACATTCCCGTCATTTTGCCTGAAAGTCTTTTTCACACAACTAATCCAACTCAATCAGAATAAGGTTTATTGCCATTTGTCAATGAACAAAATTTACAGACATAGGAACTTGTCCTGGTGATTCGATGAAACAAACAACAAAACATTGATCAATCAATACAAAACAATGGACAATGAATAGCTACCAGATATATAAAAAAATAGAGAGTGTCTGCAGAGCCGTGGCGCGCGGCCGAAACTGCCATGTTATTTTTTTGCCGGCCGCACGCCGCGGCTCCTGAAACTGCTGCTCTATTTGACCACGTTTTAGCGGCGTTTTAGACCGCGCCAGGTTAAGGTTAGGGTTGGGGTTAGCCATGAGGCTATGAAGGGAAATGCCGCGGTCCCTGAAACTGCGCGGCCATTTGACCGCGTCGCGGCCAAAAAAATAATTAAGTAAAGTTAAAATAAGGTTAGAAATAGGCATGATTTGTACATAAATACAATATGTAGTGCAATAAGAAGTGAACAGTGCAGTGAGTGCAAGGTGCTTAGGTAGTGTTCATGAGTCCAACGGCAGAGGGAAAGAAACTGTTCTTGTGACGGGAGGTTCTGGTCCGGATGGACCGTAGCCTCCTGCCTGAGGGGAGTGGCCTCCTGCCTGAGGGGAGTGGCCTCCTGCCCGAGGGGAGTGGCCTCCTGCCCGAGGGGAGTGGCCTCCTGCCTGAGGGGAGTGGCCTCCTGCCTGAGGGGAGTGGCTCAAATAGTTTGTGTGTGATCCGACCTGCTCGTCCCAGAGCCCTGGAGACGTACAGGTCCTGCAGAGATGGAAGTCTGCAGCAGATGACCTTCTCAGCAAAGCACACGATGCGCTGTAGTCTCGGTTTGTCCCTGGCTGTGGCTCCAGCGTACCACACGGTGATGGAGGAGGTGAGGATGGACTCAATGATGGCCGTGTAGAACTGCACCATCATCTCCGCTGTCAGATTGGCTTTCCTCGGCTGTCGCAGGAAGTACATCCTCTGCTGGGCCTTCTTGATGAGGAGCTGATGGTGGACTCCCACGTGAGGTCCCGGAGAGAGCGGAGGGAGTCCACAGTGGAGATGGTGGAGTCTGAGATGGTGAGGGGGGGCTGGGGGGCTGTGACTTTCCTGAAGTCCAAGATCATCTCCACCGTCTTCTGGGCATTGAACTCCAGGTTGTTACCGCTGCACCAGGACACCAGCCGGTCCACCTCCCTCCTGTAGACAGACTCATCCCCGTCCGAGATGAGCCCGATGAGGGTGGTGTCGTGGCTGGAGGCGCAGCAGTTTGTACAGGGAGAAGAGCAGGGGAGAAAATACACAGCCCTGTGGAGCTCCTGTGCTGATAGTCTGCGTGTCTGAGACATTCTCCCCCAGCCGCACGCACTGCCTCTGATCCGTCAGGAAGTCGGTGATCCACCTCCAGGTGGAGTCAGGCACGTGAGCTGGGAGAGCTCGTCCTGGAGCAGAGCAGGGAGGATGGTGTTGAATGCCGAGCTGGAGTCCACAAACAGGATCCTGGCATAGGTTCCCGGGGAGTCCAGATGCTGCAGGGTGAAGTGGAGTGCCAGGTTGACTGCGTCGTCAGCGCCACAGGTCTGTAGTCATTAAGTCCAGTGATCCGGGGCTTCTTGGGGACAGGGACGATGATGGACGACTTTAAGCAGCCTGGGACATGGTATGACTCCAGGGAGGTGTTAAAAATGCCAGTGAAGACGGGGGCCAGCTCGCCTGCGCAGTGTCTTAAGGTGGCCTGGGTGACACCATCTGGTCCAGCAGCTTTTCGAGGGTTGGATTTCCGAAATAGTCTGCACACATCCTGTCAAATCTACAGTAGAAGGAATTTAGTTGCCGGGCCAGTTTTCTGTCATCTGCAGAAGGGGGGGCTCTGGGCTTGTAGTTGGTGAGAAGCCGGAGCCCACTCCACACAGAGGTGGGGTTGTTGTTGGAGAACTGCTGCTTCAGACGCGTATTGTACTGAGATCTAGCTCACGACACCTCCCTGCTAAATCCGTATCATCTTTGTAGTGCTCTCTATCACCGGCCCTGTGTGCTGCCTCCTTCTGCCGCCTCAACTGCCTCAGTCACACAAAAATACAACAGTGCCATTTACTTAGGAGTATGCAAAGTTAAATAAAGGATTTCTTACATCATGATCATCCCATTTCAAACTCGTTCCAGGCCCTTACTTGATGATATGCTTGATCTGAGGTAAGATGGAGCTCTCAAGCGTGACGCTGTGGCTTTTAAGGAGGTAGAGCCTGAACTCGTCAAAGAACATCTCGTTTCCTTCCTCGTAGCGGCCGTAGTTCTGCGACATCTCCTTCTGGATGCAGTGGTTGGTCAGGTGACTGGTCATGTCCCCGAGGTTGTCGCTGTTGTAGGGCTCTGACGAGGTCCGCAGAACGCCTTCTCTGTACAGGTAAATGTTGTACTGATGGTCCACCAGCACCCAGCTCCTGACAACACATACACTGTATTTCACTATGGGCAGAACACACCATTTACATGCATTACATATAATATTCTGTCGTGTGCATGTGTCGGTAAATAAATGGATAGAGAAAGGGACATATGGACTTAGTTTGCCCTTTTCTGTATTTTCCTCATTTAAACATGCATAAGAATCAGGAAGAAATCAGATTACCCTCACTGGATTTTCAAGTTGTTTTTTAATCATCTGACAATTCCAGAAATCAGATCGTGATCAGATTTTATGTGTGCTCCAATTAAGTTTTTTGTTTCAAAATTACTTCATCAAAAGGGTAAACGTTTGTGCCAATAGTCCTTGTGCCAAATCGTTTGACGTCTCCCAACAAGGGGTCCTTGTGTCGGAATAATATTTTTGGACGCCATTATCATTAAAACAAGAACATATAACAGTAATAAATTACTTTATAGTAGTAAAGATTACACTTTGATACTCGTGTGAGACCAGGCTTAGGATAAACTCAAGATAAAAAAGGTTGGAAACCACTGTCGCACAAATACAGAACTTTATTTTAATAGTACATTATCGTTGCCTTCCTTCAGAGTTGCATTGTATCCAAAGCATCAGATTTGCATCAAATTGCGGTCACCAGATTTCAGTACTTGCCTAATATCAAACTTGCGATGTCCTGGCTGAAGCAGCAGCGGTTTCTCCAAGTATTTCTGAATGACATGCACCTGGCCCTGATTATCGATGTACTCCAATAGCTCAGCGGCATCATGGGAAATCAGAATACCAGCTCCTGTGGGCACAGCAAAACCCTCAACTGAATACATTCAATATATAAGAGCGAACAGAGTTTAACTGGAATGTACAATTTAATCACATCAGAAAACATTCATGTTTGCTCCTCCTGAGTTCATAAAATGTTCTTACTTAACTTAAGTAATAATGTCTTTGGGTCATCTTATTTTTAGATTCTTTACTAATATAAATAATAATACAAACCAACATAAACTACTAAGCAGTGTTGTGCCTGAACGCGTTCATTGAACGAAAGTTCATGAACGCGTTCAAAATTTTGGTGAACGTGAACTGAACTAACGGTATTACTGCTGACGAACGATAATGTGAACGCGTTCATTCTGGTGTCTGTGAACGGCACCTTTGTTCTTTTTATTTTCGTTCAATAAAGTGTCAGATTTCTAGAGACTTACAGGCGAAAAACACACCGTTAAGTTGCCCAAAAAGAGCCTCTGCCTGGCAAGTGTGAGAGCTCCAGAGTTGTAGAGGCGATAGATCGCGGAGACCGCACCGCACTGCGCATGCGCAACAAAACAAAAAGCAGTACGGACACGACAGCAACGTGAAGTCAACGTGAGCAGCAACGCTTCGACCTGCTACGACCAGTTACGTGAGTTTTCTGATAAGGTCGGTGAGGATGGGAACAATCTAACATTTATGTGCAAACTTTGCCCAGCAAGTTTTCCCTCATGTTTTTGAGAATATACAGTGGGGCTGAATATGTGTGGACTGAATGGACAGCAACACATGGAAGTCTGTCCCTTCAATGTGAATGTAAATCCTGGGTAAGGATTCAAAATTGGATATGAAGATGAAATCTGACACATAGTTTCAGCATTAAACTAATAAAACAATTGCTGCCTGTGGTTGTATTTGGGCTGTGGAAATAATTTAGAAAAATGATTGCATAATATTGAAAAAAAAAGAACTGAACTAGTTCATTTTTTGGAGCTGTGAACTTAGTTCAAAATGAACTATGAACTGAACTAGTTAATTTTAAAATGTGTGAACTATGAACTGAACTAGTTCATGTAGAAAGAGAACTTTCCCAACACTGCTACTAAGGCCTTCATAACTAAATGCTGGAATCAGCAAAACATGTGGTTCATCTCAGTCTCATTGGACTTTCCACAAAATCAGAACTTGGAAAAATGTAAAACAGACAGACATTTTTGGTTAATGCCTCGGGACTCAAAAGTCACAGATTTTGCAGAATGAGAGGAACATGTAAAGCTACAAACTATTCACACATTTTGGGACATTTGGATCATCTTTAATTTACTTACAAACCTCCATGAAGACGATTTAAGTGTTGATAACATATTTGATAGTGTCAAACTTTACAAACACTTGTGTTAGAGTCTGTGTTAATGTCGTCCTACTGTTTGTTACCTTCGGCTTCAGAGACTTGGTAATACTTTTCCATGTTATAGTGCAATATACTGCTGAAGGAAATACTATGGTAAACGGTTACAGTTACCTTTAGCTCCGGCTGAGGACTTGGCGATCCACACTGTCCCATCTCCGCTCTCCTTCTTGGCGTTGTACGAGGCCAGAAACACTTCCCTCTCGTCGGTTTTGGGGTTGTTCTTTAAGTGACTGATGCCGTTGGACGCCGGGGCCACGGGCGTGTTCAGGTTTGTCGGGTAAATAATGTACGAGTCAGGGAACCAGTTACAGGAATCACGCAGCTCCGGACTGGTCTTTATTAACCTGATGGACAGTGTCAATGTAAAAGCCTTTTAAATAATTAAGTCAAGGCATCAGAGCTATAGATTTTTGCGGTTAAGAAGGATGACACCCACTTGACCAATGAGGCCTTTCGGCAGAGCTTGTCCGCTCCTCTGTAGTAGTTCACGAGCTGGATAAGACCCGGTTCATGACCTGAACACAGAAACAATGATTTGAATACCTTTACAAACTGAGAGTAAAACAAATGCCATTGTCTTAGCAATGTCTTATTTTTTTAGTTTTTCCAAAAAATTGCATAGTGGAGCTGTAGTTGATGAAGAAATTCTTGGTTGACAAAAAAAAAAAAAGCCCAGTTGATTGATCAGTCAAATTAAAGACTGTGACAATAGCTCTCAAAACAATGAAGTAGCTCTGATCTGACCTGCACTCAAATGACCACAGGTGTCATCATCACATCATGATTTCACGATTATTCACGATTGTTGGCACTTTGACCAAACAGTGAAATCCTTCATTTGCCTTGATTTAAGTCTAACTTTAGGAAATCAAACTTTCTGAATAATAAAGTAATGATACAGGCACATTGGCACATAAACAACCAGATAAAGTATTTCATACCTAGTTTGACTTTTTAAGATTATGTAAATTGAACTGAACCAAATCGGTGCAATCCCTCATTTGTCCAGAAGTGTTCCATTGTAGAAAAAAAATCAATTCTCAGACAAAAAAAATGAGCTGAAATAACTCCTTATTGCTGCTCATAATTGTCATTATTATTATTATTTTTTTGTCTTAACGATTATACTGTGTCCTGAATAACCACGATTATGGATTAACCTAATAACCCTGACATCCCTAACCACAACTGCACAGACGTTCATGCAAAAAACAACAACACTTTAAACACAAAGGTACAAGGAAACAGTGGCTATGTTTCCATTCACACACAAAATCTGATCATAATCTGAGTACTGGAGTTATCACATTATTGAAATGTCATGTGAAAAGTTCAGTCTGATCTGGCTCCTTTCTGACTATTTACACATGTGCAAGTTTTGACGATGCGTGTGGAAAGACAAATATTACTTTAGTTATCTGATTGTGACTGGCCACGTAAAACATGCCGGTGTTTCCCACAGGTTTTAGATACATGCGCACTCAAAATCTGTTTATTAATCCAATTTTTTGAAGTTATAAATTAAGATGCCAAGAAGATCTAATGTGACAAATCTTTTCCAAATACGGTACATCTGAATATTCACTTAGATTTTGCCGTTTTCATGCAGTTTAAATTACCGGAACGGTCCAGAAATCAGACAATAAATCAGATTTCCGTGTGCATGTAAAAAAAATAAATATTGATTTAATGATGATTCGATTTCTGACAATACTTAACCATTATTTGGGGGGGGGGGGGGGGGGGGGGGGGTGGGGGGGGGGGGGCACCATAGTCTCATCTGGGAAACACTGGCTTACATGACATTTCAATCATTTTATAACTCCAGAAATCAGCTAATAAATCAGATTTCTGGCGTACATGCAAACCCAGTGACACAGCTAGTACAAGATTATAAACAGAGATTGCTAATTCTTTACCCAAACGTCCAAACGGCAGCCTGTTCCTCTCCCCGAGCATCAAGTTGAACCTGGGATTGTCCCTTTTCAGCCTCTTCCAGTGTCCAGTGGCCAGAAGGATCTTGCAAACTTCTGCATAGACTGTGCTATTATCGTCTCGGCTCACAAACGTGTACACGGGACCGCTCATAATTCCAACAGATGTGATATAATCCTGAACACAAGTCTTAAAATCTCTCGCTAGTCTCGCAGATAAACTGTGGTCGTTTGCGTTGCAGCGGCGCGCGATATTGACGACTCATTCATGATAACTGCCATTAAACTCGTTTTTAAGCCGCCGTATGCAAATTTAACAGTATGAAAAAGTAAGCACACACATCTCACACGTAAAGAGACAATGGAATGCACGTTCGCTGCCACAAAAACGGCATTTAAATCCCCAGAAAAGGGTGTGACTGGCTGACTTGCTGCCGCTATCGTCTTCTGCGTGTGAGGCTGGTCCCGTGCACGTTCATTGACATCCCGACTGCTGCTTTTAGGGGTCAAATCGAGCGGTTAAAGCGTGAAACTAGCAAAAAGAGCTGTCAAAAACGTCTAATTGTAAGCACGAAGTCGTTACAAGGTGATAACATTTCGCTACCTAGCCATAATTAAACGTTAAGGCAAATAATTCCGACACCGGCAGCGTGTTTTGTCCGCAGCTGCTGTCATTCGCTGTAAACACTGCGCTCGGGGACGCAGGGTAATGTAGTTTTCTACACTAACACATCCTTAAATTTACCTATTATAAATATGTCTAATGTACCTAAATGAAATACAACTATATGAATTAATATATGCATGCTGCTAACTGATTTAAGACCATGTTAAACAAAAGATAAAAGATAAGCATGGGAGATAAATAGTAAAATAAACTACCACTCCCAGAAGGCATTGCAAGAAGGCAACGGCTTCCGGATTAAAAATATAGTTCTTTACTGTGGCCACTAGATGGAGAAAAAGTCCGACTGGAGCGGGATAGAAAGTTGAGACATAAATTAAAGGCGCAATGGACGATTTTGCGGCGATTTGAGAACGCAGGCGGAAGTGCGCATGCGCACTCCCCCGTGCGGACTGATACAACACACACGTGCGTTTGTTTATTAGCGCAACGGAGCGCATCGCATCTCTCGTCTCCCGTAGATTTCTGTCCACTTCTGCGTCACCTCGAACTGTCTTTCTCCGTCTTCATTTTGCCCTGTATACTGAGGGAACTATATTATGATAGATCCATGCGCTTAGGCACGCGGAAACGTGGGGACGAGCCTGACGCGGCTGCAGGTGAGCGATAGGTGCGTTTTATGATTGATACGTGGCAGGACAAATGATTTATCCACGCCACGAGGAAATATGATAAAAAATTTGCTGGAAAAAAATCGTCCATACCACCTTTAAACACTAATTCACATTTTAACATTTTAGAACATATTAAGTGCAAAAATAAGGTTTTAAAGAAACACAATGTTTTGTTTAAACACAAGACAATTGTAGGCTATTTAGATAAAAATGAAATGGCTTTTTAACCTTAATCCTTTCCACTTAATAATACATAATACATATATCCACTTCATGATAAAATCAAATATCATCTGAATATCACATGTTATGAGATATTAAGGTTAGCTTTAAACAGATTATTTATGTAAATGTATTTATGTATTTCATTGAACAAGTCAGCAGGTCAAAATTGAAATCATTTTGAAAAATAAACTGTAAAAATAACGAAGAAGCCATATTTAAAGTGGCACAAATTTACAGCCATATTATTGACAAAGTGCATTTTTTTTCTTGGGAAGATAATTCACAAACTAATTCAAAACATGAAATAAAGGTTTAGTGATAACCCTAACAATAATGTTGGCGTGTTCTGTGAGTATCCATATGTGCAGAGAACTAACCTCTGAGCCACAGCGGCGGTCCTCTTGGGCTCCATTGTCTTCGCCGGGTGCGGTGGCGCGTGCCTGTAATCCAAGTTACCGGGAGGCTGAGGCTGAGGACCGTTTGAGCTCAGGAGCTCTGAGCTGCAGTGGACTATGTTGATCGGGTGTCCGCACTAAATTCAGTATCGATGTGGTTCTCCTGGGGGAGCCCGGGACCACCAGGTCGTCTAAGGAGGGGTGCACCGGCCCAGGACGGAGCAGGTCAAAGCCCCCGTGCCGCTCAGTAGTGGGATCGCGCCTGTGAATAGATACTGTAGTGCAGCCTGAGGAACACAGCGGGACCCAGTCTTTTTACATTCCTCTTTATATAACAAACTGCAAACATTCAACACATTTAGTGCTGTTTGTGCAGATCTGATTGGACTGAGCCTGCGCCTTCCTCTGTCCCGAGTGTTGGAGACAGTGGAGTTTTATCACTCTTACACTGTCTCCTACTGGACAAAAGCTCCACTCGCGCTGCAGCATCAGTGTTGCTATGGTTATTCAGTAGATCTTTGTAGTCAATCAAACCACTTAGACACCTGTATCAGAGCCCGGTGTAAAGACATTTACAATTATACTGTCCATCATGTGTTATTTTGCCTATTAGGAGATTATGATCAACACACTATATTTGATGAACACAAAATCGTGTTTTTGTATTGGACAAATACTAATCATATTATATACTTCACTACAAATTGTACTGTTTTTAAAGATCAAATACAATTCCTTTGAGTTAGACCATAGTTTTAGTCACATAGCATATTTTCAATAAAGCTTTACAACACATATTTGAACTGGAGTTTTATCTGTTTTACACGTTATTGTTATTGATATTGTGTAGGAATCAATTCAGAGTGATACATATATCAATCTGGCAGAGCAGGTCAGAGTCCCGGGACAGTAAAGTCTGACCGCTCAGAGAACGCTCCATAGGCACAGGAGAGTGAGGTATCTAGGACTTATGTGACTCCATATTAAGTACACATATATTTATTTATACAACAGGAAATATCATAAGCACTTTGCTTATGCTTATGTATTTTGCCATGAAATAGCTTCAAAGAAAATTCAGAAATCATTGATCTGATGATTTCAATGTGACTAACACTTTTTCATTCTTTTATTATAAGAGAAATCTGCATTTAACAATGATTTAGCAGCCCCATCTCATCCGTCTCAAACAGAATCGGCTGAAACCCAGTGAGATTTCTGATTGGTTCCTTTCCTTCTGCTTTTGCTGTGCTGTGATTGGTTCCTTCAGCTGTCACTACGGTTTCCGGGGTCATATCAGGCCAGAGCTCGCGCGCACGTACACTTCGGAACACCTCCGCTGTCTCAGTGTTTCCAAATCAAATCATGGCTTCACGTCTGTTCCTTCGAGCCTGTGTTTTATCCACACAGCAGCTGAAGCATAACGTGGCTGTCAGACCTCTGCAACGCGCTTTTGCAACTGCTAAAGGTATTTATGTCCTTTAATCGACGCAGTATGAGCTTCTGTAAAAATAGACACCACCACATTGGAAACATCAAGATGAACTCTTCTGTGTGTCACTCTGCAGTGTTTGCATGTGCTATGTCAAAGTCATAAGTCTGGGAAAAGGAATCTAAGACTTAAAACATATTGAATTGAACGTGTTATCCAGTCTGTGGGTGGAGCGTTTAGTGCAAATTTGTGTTTAAATGATACGAACATGAAGGTCAAAATGGATGTGAACATGTCGCCCATCAAAGTACCACCTACTTTTTGACGTGTACTGGACTAAAGCCAAGTTTCAGGCCAGTTTGAAGTTCATAACGCTTACACATAAGCAACAGCCTTACTCATTGCATTTTATTTAGTTTGAATGGGTCAGTAACATGTTTATTTATTTAAGGAATCCCCAGTGATGAGGAGCAGGCCACTGGTTTGGAGAGAAGGACCCTGCAGTCTCTCAAGCATGGGAAGGTGCAGTACAAACACCTGTTAGACTATGTTTGGACTAAACCTGCAATGATCTGTCAATCCAGACAGAAAATGACAACAATTTGTCTAATAATATTTTATTTAGACATATTTTAGGTGTATTTCAGGTAGGAAAAAATAACAGTTGGTTTGCTATAAAGAAACTAGCATAACGAAAAAACTATTTTTAACTTTTTAAATGAGGACAGTAGCAGGGACTCGAAGACTTCCCTCACCCCAGACACTCCCTCCAACTCCTCCGGGGGGATCCCGAGTCATTCCCAGGCCAGCCGAGAGACATAGTCCCTCCAGCGTGTCTTCCAAGGGGCCTCCTCCCGGTGGGACGTGCCCAGGAGGCATCCGGAACAGATGCCCGAGAGCTGGCTCTTCTCGACGTGGAGGAGCAGCGGCTCTACTTCGAGCTCCTCCCATGTGCCTGAGCTCCTCACCCGATCTCTAAGGGAGCGCCCAGCCACCATGCAGAGGAAACTCATTTCGACCGCTTGTATCCACGATCTAGGAACGTAGATCGAGAGCTTTGCCTTTCGACCCTCCTTCACCACAGTCCACCTGTCAATCTCACGGTCCATCCTTCCCTCACTCGTGAACAAGACCCCAAGATACTTGAACTTGAGTCCTTGCCCCAAGTGGAGGAGTTCAAGTATCCCACCCTTTTCCCACCTCAAACTTGAAAATGCCCTGGTGCCAGTCCAACAAATAACTCTTAGTTGTGAACTCTGAGATGGAGATACTTCACATGTCTTCATTGCCAGGTTCTCGCTTTGCCTAGAATGTTCCACTGTAATGTTGGTTTAACTTCAGCCTCTGGGCAGACCAATCACATCAGGCATGACCTGTCCATGAACTGAGAAGAAGAAACACTTGTACATGTCCTCTTTCATCAGGTTAAGGCTCTGGAAACACAGGTTCACTCATGATTGTAGTACTTTAACACAGTAAGAGCACAGACTACAGTTCCTTTTAAGTCTTTTATTATTTCTAATTGTTCAAATGTTTTCTCTAAAGGACCCCTACAGTATCATGAAGCCCCAAACCTACGCTGGAACCAAAGATGACCCTCACATCGTGCCAAGCATCGGGAACAAGAGGATGGTCGGTTGTGTTTGTAAGTTCAGTTCGACTAAAATGCTCCTGTGAGAAGCTGAAGTTGGACCAGTCCTTTTCATACATTAGTAAAAAAGGCTGTAAACCTTAAATACATGGTCAGAACACAGATGCGGCTTCATTTTTTAGAGCTTTTCTGCCATCCACTGCCCTATCATTTAGCCTGTCTGTAGTTTTGATTTTTCCAGCAATCCAAAGCGTACTGGAAGATGAGCATTATGGAGCACTGTTCATTTTGGAAAAAGGGTTCCCTGGGAATATCCAGGTTTAGGGTTTCTTGTATCAGCAACATACAATTCTTTCAATATTGTCAATTTTTGGTAGAAATAGTCAACATAAAAACACCCTATTCAATTTTGAGTTTCTCTTCCCATTGTAAGTACATCAAGTCTAAGTGATAAAAGTTTCGTGAATCAGATTATTGCCATTGTCTTGTCTTGGTGTCTTGAAACTTGTCTTGGTGATTCGGTGCAACATAAAACAATGAACAACAAGCCATAGCAATAAGCTACCAGATGTGAAAAAAAAAAGTAAAAAGATTAAAAATAGGCTTAATATGTACACACATTTTCAAATTTATGATGGAAATGGTGAACTTTAGTTTGTCCTACTGAAAGTTTTATTTGCTTACACTGGTCACAAACCTGAGGAATAGTAACTTATTAGACAATGGTAATGGAAGAAGATGTTTGGTCACGTACACAGAACATGTTTGACTAAATGTTGATTATGGTGACCTCCCCAGGTGAGGAGGACAACACTGCCATCGTGTGGTTCTGGCTTCATGAAGGAGACATGCAGCGCTGCCCCTCGTGCGGCTCTCATTACAAACTGGTGCCCCACGAATTGCCGCACTGAACCTGAAGCCCCTCTTACTGCCTCCTGGCCCTAATATAACAACAACAGCACTTAGATGTTCACTGTACAGTTTGTGAAGAAAATAAATTTATGAAAATACACACACTGATTGGTTGGTTCTTCTGATTAGTTCTAGACAGATGAGGAGCAACTTTTCATAACCATGTATAGGAGGGGATATCAAGAAATATTCAAGGTTAAATTGGATTTTTTTTGTTGGTGGAAGGTCCATACTATATAACATTATAATACTGGCAAATATTTATTTTGTATGTGTTTCAGACAATATTTTAACCACAAAAAACATCCGCACTGTCAAACGTGGTGGCAGCATCATGTCGTGGGACTGCTTTTATTCAGCAGGGGACAGGGAAGCTGCTCAGAGTAAAGAGAAGATGGATGGAGCCAAATACAGGGCAGAAAACCTGTTGGCGTCTGCAAAAGACTTGAGACTGGTGGAGGATCACCGTCAGCAGGACGACGACCTTAAACATAAAGCCAAACATCAAAGTCCACTTGAATCTGTTCACAAACGCTCTCCATCAAATCTGACTGAGCTTGAGCTGTTTTACAAAGAAGAATGGGTAAACATGTCTGTTCATAGCTGGTAGAAACAAACCCCAAAAGACTTGCAGCTGTATCCATTTTTACATTTATATTTGGATTTGGATTGTTTCCACTTGGAATTTGAACTCAAACCCAAGTATTTGAAGAGACATAATGCATAAATATTTCAGAGTCATGTCTTGCTGTCAATAAAACAAGTTCAGTTCATTTAAATCTACACTGCTGTCCATGTATGTAATTGTGTCTACATAACCAGCTCGTATTAAAGAAGAAAAAAGACTTTAAGACTCGTGTTTTGGTCTCTACCCCCCCCCCCCTGTCCACTGGGGGCAGTAGTGAGCGGTAAACTGCACGTTTCATCATTATGTGCAGGTCCCACGTGGGCTGTGGATGTGGCAGCCCCTGAAGCTCTGCCCTGAGCTGCTGAAGACGTGTCCTTGCGTCTCATCCCAAACTTTACACCCCTCTAACAGCCACAGGTAAGAGACATTTGTGTTTTTGTCCCTGCACGCTGAAAATACTGTAACTCTGGCGTTGTATTCAGCTCTCTGCAGCACAGGAGCTAATGCTAACTAGCAGCAGCTGAATGTTTTGGTTTGTGTGGCTATGGCTTTGACTCAGCTCTGGCTTAAACTCCAAATCCTGGACTTGTCTGATCGATTTCTAAATGATCCTTAATGTGCAAACTGACTTTCTATAGATTACATCCGAAAACTTCACTCTAGTGACACAATTATAGACCTAAAGGACAACAATGTACAGTGGGAACTGTAATTCCTGTTAGACAGGGTTGAGGATACAAATTCATCATTTACTATAGCTTAGTCGTGATATTTGATTTATTTATGAAAGGAGTCTATAGAATAATCCCAGAAGCCTGAAACAAATGTGTTCTTATCCCCCTTTAGCAGTGTGTATGATTTTAAGATGATGTATTTGTCTTAAAGAAACCCCAACAATCACAATCAATCCCACACATTCATTTAAGATTATTTTTTAATGTGAAATACATTTTCTTTGTATAGGTAATGATTAATATTTATATCTAGGTCACTGGGTCATGGATTATGTAGATGGTACATCTGAAAAACATTTAAAAAGGGTCAGATTTACAATTGATTTACACCATCAGAAATGTCATGGTCACCAGAGTGTAATACTTTTTGAATAATTCAAGTATCCCCAAAAACAATGGAGATATAAGATTGTCATATTGAGGCAAAAAAGTTGTGACCGCTGACCTGTGGTCAGTGCTGCTGCTGTGCAGGGGAGCTGCTTTTATGTAATCCTAGCCCAGTTTACTAAAACACAACCAGAGAGCGAAAATGAATATAAGAACACCAACTAAACATGAATCAAAACAAAGTTACTGCACATTTAAATTAAAATAAAAGTCCCACTTAGTCCAAACAAAGTGTCAGATTTGTCCAAATTAAGTCTGAATGTCATTTTCCCATTTGTCTGTCTGTTACTATGTCAGTCCAGTCTATGGTCAATGGTGAACTTTGTGTCATCCATTTATTTGTGCTGGCCTTTTTTCCTGCCTCAGAACAGTTTACTACATTCTTGCAATAAAACATGTCTGTCGTTTATTATCCTTGTCCACAGATCTCAGTGCCATGTTCGCTCGACTGGCCTCGTGCTCCCGGCTGCAATCAAGAGCCCGGAAACATGGCCGTCCAGCTCCCGTCAGAGCCTTTTCTCAAGCTAAATGTGAGCAACAAAATAAAAACAAAGAATAAAATACTGTCATTTCTACACAGTTTAACATTTCGACTCGTTTCTTTTAGTTTCTGTCCCGCGGCCTCACGGGAAGTCCTTTGCCCACCGCAGTGAGCTGAAGCTGGCCAAGCGCATTGTGGTGAAGCTGGGCAGCGCTGTGGTCACTCGAGGAGATGAGTGTGGGCTGGCGCTGGGACGACTGGCCTCTATTGTAGAACAGGTATACATTGTCTATTATTAATGATTATAAATGTCAACCGCAGATGAGCTGGACTAAATCATAACTCTGAATCATAGGTGAAGGCACATGCTTTTTCTCTTTCAATTCTGTAAAACCCATTGCAAGACCGAGCCAGGTTTTGTTTAATTTAGAACTGCTGAAAATGTTCCTATCGCTGTATAAGCCAATATGACGTTCATTCTTACAGTAAATATGGCAAAAATCTCGATAAAACAAAGAAGCAAGTGGTCTTGTTTCAAAAGTAAAATGTTTAATCTTGTGGTTGAATCGGAAAGTGTCCACGAGTCTGTCTCCTGCCTTGCTCCCCAAAACGTGTCTGTCCCAACTCCCCGTCGGTTCCCTTCCCTAAATCACAGATGGTCACATGACCCATTCCACATTTACAATTCACAAGCAGGTCTTAAGAGGCTTCCACACCGCCGTGGCCGAAGTGTCCAGTTTACATTCAAAGTCTATAGTAAACGCACGCCGAGCACGTAGTGCGTTATCCGCGGAGCGATTTCTTCGTTTTTGCGGCGCGATTGGTGCGTTTTCTTACACTCTCGACGCTTTGAGCGCGCGTATGAGGCGGCCGAGGCGGCTAAAGCGGTTAGCGCGACGTGCTCAGATATGTTCAGGTATCTGCAGCAGATGCGCCGCAGCCACCGCAGCAGCCAATCAGAGCTGACGCTCGAGTGACGTACGTACGTATTTCCCCATTTCCGGTATTCCACGTGGAATTCCCCAAGAAGAGCCACTTTTTCCTTGCTCGTCAACAATGGCAGACGAAAGACTGATTGTGGCCGTGTGTGGGAGAAAGGAGCTGTACGATGTATTCACGGTGGAATACAGAGACGGAAACAAACCAAAAACGCGAAAACAACACTCTCGATATCTGCAATTTTACACAATGAAAGGCCACACTGACAACAACTCCACTGCTCATGCGACAACACCTCTACTGCGCATGTGCGCAGACAGCTCGAGCGCACCGTAAGCGCCTGTGTACAGTGGCCAGGGCGTCGATAGCGCGCGTCCGGTGCGTAAACCTTTCAAATGTACACGCGCTCAAATTCTGCGTCGGGCGCGATTAGGCAGCGGCGGTTTGTACGTAGTTTTAGAGGGCAGAGATGCAAATGGTACAGGCAAAAGGAGAACAAGAGATCCAGGATTTACATTTACATTTTGACCGCCCTCACCTTAGAGACAACAGGCCCATCCTGGACACCCGTGGTTCCTTTTATTCGAATGGGAAGGCGGAAAGTTTACCTGCTCTGAAGAACAAAAGCAGCTGATTGCCCTGGTGTGAGGGCCTGGCCCTGGGACATCCTGGTCATGTCCAGACATGTAGATGTCAGGCTCGGACTTTGGGCGTTACAAAGAGAAATTGAATTGAAATAGAATTGAATCAAAATTGAAACAAGGCAAAGGGCCAGATTATTACTATTATTTTTCCATAACAGTAGTTCTTTTATATGGGGCGGTTTCGGCACATTTTGAGCATTTCACTTGCTTACGACAACAACACAAGGTCATGTGGGTTCTCACGATGACACAGAGACGTCAGAACAAGACTTACTTTGTTTAACATCCTCAACCGACGACATAAGGAAAATGACTATAAAAAAATTAAGGAAACTAAATACAATAACTCTTAACTTACGAGGTGCCGGACCACCACAAGGTCATTGTAACGGCACGCATCGATTCGAATTTGTCCTTGCGGGAAACTTGCCAGTCCTGATCCGTACCCGACTCACGTTTTGGTTTTAACCTGGAGTTTTGTCCAGTTGTAGTTCTGCATTTGGTCTCTGTTAAGTCCTGTTTGGATGCGATATGTGTGAAGGTGTAATACAACTTGTCTGGTGTTGCGTTCAGGTGGCCATGCTGCAGAATCAGGGCAGGGAGATGTTGATCGTCACCAGTGGAGCTGTGGCCTTCGGACGGCAGAGGCTGAGACACGAAATTCTTCTGTCTCAAAGCGTCAGACAAGCTTTACATTCGGGACATAACCAGCTCAAAGAATTTGTGAGTTTTGACCATGTCCTTTTTTTTTTTTTTTCTTCATCAATCATACGATACAATGCCATTCACGGATGTTTGATACTGTATGTTGGGCTTGCTTTGTTCTAGTCTCTGCCGGTGTTGGAGGCGAGGGCGTGCGCTGCTGCCGGACAGAGCGGTCTCATGGCTCTGTATGAAGCCATGTTCACACAGTACAGCATCTGCACGGCACAAGTGAGCACCTTTTCTGTCTCCAACCCCCCCTTTAGCTGCGTCTCACTCTCCAACTACTCCCTAACTCGCGTATAGGTAATTATTTAGGAAAATTACTCTGTTATTGGTATCCATTATAGTTCCCGATATAATACACAATCTTCCTACTAAACATTATTAACAATATAGCATTTACTGAAAACTACTTTTCAGACACTGATCTAAATCTTTTTTTACCAAGCCATTGCTGTAAGTTGCATGCTTTTGTGCCATTTTTTCTTAAACCGTAATTTCTGGACTATAAGTCGCACCGGAGTATAAGTCGCACCAGCCAAAAAATGCATAATAGAGAAGAAAAAGAAAGTCGCTCCGGAGTATAAATGTAAGTATAAATCGCACCCCAGCCAAAACTATGAAAAAAGCGACTTATAGTCCGAAATATACGGTAATGTATTTTCTATCCTCTTATTATTAGGCATATATTTATTATCTTATCTATAGTAAAACCAATATTCTTTGATGTTTCTCCCTTTTATAAGATAAACTCTTGATACTTGCATTAATTCATGTTTGTTCTATTACACCCATTACTATTACCAAATTCAAAATAAATAATGTCTGGGTTTTAACATGTTTAAAACGGAAACCGATATTTCCTCTAAAATGTTTTTGTGACAGATTTTGGTGACTAACCTGGACTTCCACGACGAGCAGAAAAGGCGTAACCTGAACAGCACCCTTCAGGAGCTAATGCGGATGAACATTGTCCCGATCATCAACACCAACGACGCAGTGGTGGCCCCCCCTGTGCCCAGCAGTGACATGCAGGGGGTAAATGTGGGTACTGTGTGAAGGGCATGCTGGGAATGCTGTGTGTCAACAGACTGTGGTGTGCTGGGCTGGTAATGGTGTGCTGGGCTGGTAATGGTGTGCATGGTTTTTATCTCACACACTTTTCATACTCCGGGTTCTATGAAGATATCTATTTTTATAATATCTAGTGAGGGTGTAAAAATTCACCCATTTACTCAACGTGTCAGTATTTTTCCCTTACAATTTGCTATATTGCTCACATGATCAACTGAATAAAAATATACCAGTATTTTTAGAGTTGCCTCAAATGGAATTGGATATAAATGATCGTATTGTTATCATATAGAACATTTCTAAAAATGTCTCGTTACACCCCTAATTTATATATACACCATTAATTAGGGCTGCACAGTATATCATAGTAATTAAATCACAATTATCACATCACAATAATTTAATACTTGTGAATTCCTATAGTTTAGAATTCTGCAAAGGGTCCTGGATGGTTAAAATTTGCTCAGTGAATTTAATCCTGACCAGAACACTTAACAAAATTTTTTATTTGTTATCCAATTAGGCCACACAACAAACGTGTAGTGCATTTGGGACATACGATAATTGACGCAAACAAAAGGAAACAAGACAAATTGAATGTACCCTGGTCCTTGTGTGTCTTTAAACTAAGCACAGTGTTTTAATTACTTTACAGTGCTCTAATGTGTAGGATGAAATGGAAACAATAGTTGGTATATCATGGAAATAACGTTAAACAAAAAGAAAAGTGAATGTTCCATTGCAACTTGCATACTATTAACTTATTAGCAACACTCCTTTGGTGTATTTATGGGGTTTTCTTGTATCTTTTGTTTGTCTTTGGGCTCGGTTGCTTTTCCCCCCCAAATGCCTGCCTTTTGTTTGTGTATAAAGCTCTAGTTGGAATTTTGCCTGATTTATTTATCAAGTTTATTGCGAATCAATTCAAGTATTCACCGTTTGACATCAAGACATCTTACAATACCATCGTATCAACACAGAGACGGGGGAAAAAAAGGCTTTCAACAACTTTTCTGCTGAGGAACAAAACAGAAACTTTTTAAACTAAATCAAGTCATGCCTTTTAATGATTTGAAAAAACTGGTTAAGGACTACCTGCAGCGCCCATGCACTTGTTTTACATAATTGTATCTCATATTTTATGTATAAATGGATTTTTATGTATTTGTTCATTTTATTGAATGTTTTATTTGTGTTTTTGTATCGTGTGTTTGTTGTTTATTCTGTGTTGTGTTTTAACCGGGCACCCACAGAAAAGAGAACTGTTCCATTGGGTTTTCCTTCTATATATAAATAAAATGAATGAATGAACATCTCCTTTGGCCCAGTATAATAGATGGACTTCCTGTTTATGTTCCAGGTCATCAGCATCAAAGATAACGACAGTTTGGCCGCACGCCTGGCTGTGGAGATGAAAGTGGACCTGTTGGTCGCTCTGTCTGACGTAGAAGGTATATCATAATTTCAAGGACAACTGGAAAAATAAATGTGGTATTTACTGTTTCTATATACTGTATATGTATATTTACTTATAATCAGTAACTGTTTAGTGTTTTATAATTTTGTATTAATTTACACACTTCTGAAACTACTATATCAAGTTAATGCTTAATATGTAGCAATGTTTTGTAGTTCTTTGTAGTTGTGTAATTTGTGAAATGTAAGTTACATTTCTCTCATGTTGCAGGTTTGTATGACAGACCTCCAGGCATTGATGACGCCAAACTTCTTGATATATTTTATCCTGGAGATCAGCAGTCCATCACATATGGCAATAAGTCCAGAGTGGGCATTGGTGGCATGGAAGCAAAGGTTAGTTAAATGTTTGACATGCCAACACTTTTCATTGGCAACTAAATGTAGTTAAGGTGTCTTTGTACAATTAACATTTAAATACAGTAAGGTTTCTCTGTCAGTCTTTTGTGTTTTTAAATGTCTTTTGTGAGAGAACTATAGAGTTTTGTGTGAACTGTGGTCCACAAATACAACTGCAACTGCCTTGGCCCAATAACTTAAACTGTATTGTGTGAACCAGGTGAAAGCTGCTCTGTGGGCACTGCAGGGTGGTACATCAGTCGTCATTGCCAACGGGACAGACCCCAAAGTCACAGGTCATGTGATCACAGACATTGTCGAGGGAAAGAAACTGGGAACATTCTTTTCGGAAGTGAAACCTGCCGGTCCCACCGTGGAGCAGCAGACGGAGATGGCCCGTCACGCCGGCAGGACACTGGCCTCTCTGGATCCAGAACAGGTCTGTAAACTCAAGTCTAAATGTAGAAAGGACTGTTAGATGGTAGCTTACTGTAGTTTTGTCATAATGATGACAAATGTGTACAGTTACAATAGCATTTAATGGTTTAAAACAAAACATTTTCTCTTTTGAAAGGTGAAAAGTCCTCATAAAAAAGAAAGTGAAACTCTTAATTAGACTAGACTAGACGTTACTTAATGAAACTTCTATGTAACATTTTGAGGACTTTTCCCTCATTCAAAATATAATTTTGTTTTAGATTATTAATCACTATGGCAACAGTCCTAATTTTGTAACATTCTGAAACCCATGGATAACAGGAAGCTGAAACCCATGAAATTACATTCATTTTTGGTTGTAAAAGTTCTTCAATATAGAAATTTATTGACGAGACATTCTGCTGAAATTACACGGAATCTCTAGACGTTCACAGTATGTATATGAAATTTACGACTATATTTGACTAATTCTAGCTTCACCTGTGACTTTCAGAGAGCAGAGATCATTTGCGGCCTTGCTGAGCTCCTGACAGAAAAGAGGGAGGAGATTCTTACTGCCAACAAAAAAGACATGGAGTTGGCCATAACATCAGGTAGAATGTCCCGTGATTTTGTACAGCTTTATTCCTCAATCTTGCATTAATCGTGTTTGTTTTCATTTCAGGTCGTTTCTCTCAGGCCCTCATAAACCGTCTGAGTCTCTCTACGTCTAAGTTGAACAGTTTGGCGATCGGGCTGCGCCAGTTGGCCGCGTCGTCCCGGGACAGCGTGGGCCGCGTGCTGAGGAGGACCAGAGTCGCCAACAATCTGGACCTGGAGCAGATCACCGTCCCCATCGGAGTCCTGTTGGTCATCTTCGAATCACGGCCTGACTGTCTACCCCAGGTCAATGATCAGATTGTATTTTCGCAAAAAAATGTCCGTAAACAGTATTTATCAAACTGGCAGTACAAGTGTTTGTTTTATTTTAAGATATATTTACATGCTTGTCCTCCTTTTGAGGTTCATCATTAGTTAGAACTACCGTATCCATGCTTTAGTCTCTTTTTAGACAGTGTCAAGTCCTAATTTAGATCTTATAAAGTCTTGGTTTTGATCAGTATTCAGAGCGCCAAATGTTATCTTTGCTGGTTAGGCCGCAGTTATTTTATTAGTTGGTTTACGAATTTTTAAATGAAATATATTGAACAGGCGGGCAAAATATAAATATAATTATTTATCAATATAAATTTATATTGTAGAAATCAATAATCTAAGTGTGGCGGATCCGTCAACCAAGTAATAAAATAACTGTGGCCTTGTCGGTGTAATCCCTCATTCGTCCAGGCGTGTTCCATAGTAGAAAAAGCTTCAGTTGTAGTCATCTGGACTCAGTTTGAAAAAATAGACGTTTCGACTCTCATCCAAGAGTCATTGTCAATAACAGAATTTAGGTCGAGAACTCCGATATTAATACTGTTCTGTGGTAAGACCCGCCCATTGGGAGGAGCCTTCCTGAAGTAGAAAGAGTTGTTTGTTTCAACAGAAACTCCCCCTTGTATCTACCGAGCTAGCCTATTCAGAATCTTAATGGGCTATTAGAAACCTCTTTGTCTTTGTGAGACCCTGGCTCAACCACCCTGAGTACCTGATTAGCATCTGAATGTCCTCTACCTTTCCAGGGGTTCAGAATCCCATTATAAATAACAGGAAGATGAAACCTAAGCCCTCCATTTCTGTTTAAAGAAGGTCTTTCTTTTTTAACAAAAATAGCTTCCTTGACTCCTCTTTCAAACCATCTTTTCTCCCTGCTTAAAACCTTCACCTCACCGTCTTCAAACGAGTGATTAGAGGCTTCAAGATGGAGATGCACGGCGCTCTGAGGTCCTGAACTAGTATTTCTTCTGTGCTTTTCTTCTGTGCTCACAAGAGGCTTTATCAGCACAGAAGAAATACTAGTTCAGGACCTCAGAGCGCCGTGCATCTCCATCTTGAAGCCTCTAATCACTCGTTTGAAGACGGTGAGGTGAAGGTTTTAAGCAGGGAGAAAAGATGGTTTGAAAGAGGAGTCAAGGAAGCTATTTTTGTTAAAAAAGAAAGACCTTCTTTAAACAGAAATGGAGGGCTTAGGTTTCATCTTCCTGTTATTTATAATGGGATTCTGAACCCCTGGAAAGGTAGAGGACATTCAGATGCTAATCAGGTACTCAGGGTGGTTGAGCCAGGGTCTCACAAAGACAAAGAGGTTTCTAATAGCCCATTAAGATTCTGAATAGGCTAGCTCGGTAGATACAAGGGGGGAGTTTCTGTTGAAACAAACAACTCTTTCTACTTCAGGAAGGCTCCTCCCAATGGGCGGGTCTTACCACAGAACAGTATTAATATAGGAGTTCTCGACCTAAATTCTGTTATTGACAATGACTCTTGGATGAGAGTCGAAACGTCTATTTTTTCAAACTGAGTCCAGATGACTACAACTGAAGCTTTTTCTACTAACTGTGGCCTTAGAAACGTTTGAGAACCATTGTCTCATACAGAAACTTCAACTCTGTCAACTTTGTTCATATTCTCTTATTATATCACCCAACTGTATGTTTTTGTTGCGTTAACTAAAATGTATATTATTTAGGTATCGGCTCTAGCTATTGCCAGTGGAAACGCCTTGCTCCTTAAAGGGGGTAAAGAAGCATCCTACACAAACAAAATCCTCCATCAGCTTGTGCAAGAAGCGCTGTCTCTTCACGGGGTCACGGATGCTGTACAGCTAGTAAGATTTCCACGCTTTCCATTTTCATATTAAAGTTTCCTGCGTAACTCATTTGCCAAATGGTTGACGTAGGTAAGCACGCGCGAAGAAGTTGAAGACCTTTGCCGGCTGGACAAATTGATTGACCTGATTATTCCAAGAGGGTCGTCACAGCTGGTGCGGGACATCCAAAGAGCGGCGAAGGGCGTCCCCGTCCTGGGCCACAGTGAAGGAATCTGCCATGTTTATATCGACTCTGAGGCTTGCCTGGACAAAGCGATCGACGTCGGTCAGTGAAACTCAGCAGAGAAGCTTTGTTTGTCAGACTGTCATCGGTATAAAATTGATAATTGCGTTCCGATTTTTAGTGCGAGACTCCAAATGTGACTACCCCGCTGCTTGCAACGCCATGGAGACGCTCCTCATTCACAGAGATCTTCTTCGAACGCCAATGTTTGATCAGATTATCGATATGCTGCGAACAGAAGAGGTGAGACGAGCTCAAAAGAACAAACCTGTACTGTTATACCTTTTTGTACAATAATCATTAGCACTCACAAAAAAAGGTAATTTGGTTTGCTTAGTGTCTTGCCCAAGAACATGCTGATGATTGTTACTTTGAATTCAGCTGTTTAGCGTGCTTGGAGTTCTTTGTGCATGTAAACGTAGTGAGAATAAATGATGACATAAACTTTGTATTAGGGCTGCAACAAGTTAGTCGTTTAATTGCAACTAATCAATGATTGAAATGATCCTCAACTAATTTAATAATGGAATAATCGTTAACTGGTCTTTACACAGGTTCCAAAACATGCCATGATCCAAGAAAGGAAGTTTTATGACTAAAATTGAGCCGTTATCGCATAAAAATGCGATTTATGTGTAAATGTAGTGTATATTTGATGAAAACGCCCCCTGTTGTCCATAAATGTGCTCCACCACGATCCTCAAAGGGCTTCACTTCTGCTTCACCTGGAACAAATGTATTAAAATTGTTTCGTCACGTGACTTTTGCAGTCCAAACTACTAAAAGAATAATCGCTAGACTAATGAATTAGCAAAAATGATCGTCCGTTGCAGCCCCGCTTGGTATATTTGACTCATTATTGGTCTTGCAGGTAAAGATCCACGCTGGCCCCAGATTTGCTTCATATTTGACCTTCAGCCCTTCGGAGGTCAAATCTCTCAGGACAGAGTACGGAGAACTGGAGTGCTGCATCGAGGTGGTGGACAGCATGCAGGAGGCGGTGGACCACATTCACAAATACGGCAGCTCACACACCGACGTTATTGTTACCGAAAACGGTGAGTAGTTGGTTCATTGCAAATCTATATTGTGTTTCTCTTTCTTTTCTAATCGTTTTTTTCTTTATTTTTTCATTTTACAGAAGAGACGGCGGAACAGTTCTTGCAGCAGGTGGACAGTGCCTGCGTTTTCTGGAACGCGAGCTCACGTTTTGCGGATGGATACCGGTTCGGACTTGGTGAGTACAAATTGGAACAAATTTAGAAATAATGTTGCGTCTTCTCACGGGAAAATACTACACGGGTTAGTTGGTTTTGCGAGTTTAATTGGACTTTCTACGGATAAAGAATGCTTGAGTGTTCATTCAATACAGACAATTTGAAGTCGCTATTACAGACAACAAATCACACAATCAACTTGACTTTTTTAATTTTTTCTCTAACATAAAAAGCATAATCAGAGACCTACAGTTTAGCATATGAAAGTGAATAGAAAAAAAGGAGAATCTGCCCCCTTTTTTCACTTGTACTTAAGGCTGATTATTATTTATTTCAATTTAATTCAAATTTTCTCTTTCATACTGTACTTAATGTGATCTTTTTTGTACGTAATACTGTATTTTCCGGACTATAAGTCGCACCGGAGTACAAATCGCACCAGCCAAAAAATGCATAATAGAGAAGAAAAAACATATATAAGTTGCACTGAAGTATGAAATGCGGTTGCAAGTGTGAAAATAACAAATACAATCACATATAAGTTGCTCCAGAGTATAAGTATATAAGAATAAAGTCTAAGCCGCACCCCGGCCAAAACTATGACTTATAGTCCGGAAAATACAGTAAATTTTTATGTAAAGACGGCCTGCTTGGTTCTGTAAACATGTCTTGATGAGAATAACTCTGTACAGGCGCAGAGGTGGGCATCAGCACGGCGAGGATACACGCCCGAGGCCCCGTGGGTCTCGAGGGGCTGCTCACGACCAAGTGGGTCCTGAGGGGAGAAGGTCAAACCGTGGTGGACTTCTCTGAACAAGGCAGTATGAAGTACATCCACGAGAACATCCCCATCCCACAAGGAAGCTTCAACTAGGGCTCAACCGGTGAACTCGCTCTCATTAAAGTGTGCTTTGGTTTAATGTCTGTCCCAAAGGTTTGTGTCAATGAACAATGAACAACCAACTGCTTCAATGACGGAATACAAGCATTCTGGTCTCGGTAAAATTTGTGTTAAAAAGGGCAACAGTGATGTAAACCTTTACCTCAAACAGTATCTTAGACATGATTTGTACAAATGCTTTGGTATCAAATAAAAATGGGGAGAGATTATGACTAAAGTGAGACATAGGTTTAGGTTTCTGGACTGGTGCGCTTCTGTAAAACTGTCACAAGATTTTATACCAGGCTACCTCACATAAATTGTATGTTTGTTGTAACCCGACCAACATTTTTCTGGTCGGTCGGTAAATTCTTTTTTTTACTTTGAAGGCAAAAAAAAAAAAAGATCTAAATTTCAAAATGTTTTGACTCCGAGTGACCGCCAGGGGTCAGGCTTCAACAGTCAATGATGGAAAACGTCTCTCTCTCAGACTAAATCTCCCTATTTTAAAATATTTCAATCGACCTTTTGTACGCCGTTATCCTTTATTTTAGTAGCAAAGGCGAGCGGGGGGAACGTGCGGGGACACGGGTGCCGCCATGTTTGTTGTGATGATGCTGCTGGGCGTGTTTATCTCCCAGAACGCAATTCGTAAGTCAAATTAAATCAAGCCACACCATGAAGCAGAACCGCATGAGCGGTGGCTAGGACAGTGGCAAAATATTTGAGAAATAAAAATTTTGCGTTTTTCAACAAAATGCTGATATATTTTTTTCAGTCGGCTAGTTTTATACCGGGTCGGTCGGGTTACGGCAAACAGACATATTATTGTGCTCAGCCTTAACAGAAAATGCATTATTGGTCATCTGGTGATTTCTAACTTATTTTTCTATATTTACAGTTCTTTTGCCAAGTGTAGTTTTTGCTGTACCTTGTCCTGGCTTCTTGTTCATTCTACTTTGCACAACTGGTTTGAATAAATATCATGTACAGTTTGAATATTTGTATGTAAGAGAATTTTAAATACAGTTTACGCTGTACTCTAGTAGTAGTTTCACCAAATACTTTTTTTACTCGAGTTATTCTTTGGTTTTGTACTTTTTACTTGTACTTGAGTGATAATAATGATTTAAAGTAATATTGGAGGATGTATAATGCATTTTGGCTACTTTACCCGCCTTTGTAAATGGTTAATAGTTAGAGAATAGTTTACTTTTTTTTTTCTTCAAATATACACTGGAATATTGATAAGAGTTTTAGTAAACAGCAATTTATACAAATGTAAAAAAGGTAAAAGATGAAAATATACAAACGATTGTTTTGGTGGTCACATTTCAGTTGGTGCAACAATTCAAGGTATTCATATAAGGGGACAAAGGGAATGGAATGCTATATTTGGGTTTCTATTATTTTCATTGACGCCACAAAGTTATGTTTGGTATCAAGTTGTTGGTTCATATCAGGTTTTCAATTTCAAAACCGCTGTAGTTCCAAAATTAGGATGCGTCAAAATGACAGAATGAACAAGGTCCTTTCACATAACAATCAAAACGATTTAAGGAATGTTAAAATCAATACACATTTTTAAGTTCTATGAGTACTTTTACTATTTTACATGCATGTATAGTAGTATGGTACAGGCTTAAAGTCTTCTTATTCCACAGTCTCAACCCACAGATTGACATACGAACACATATTGCACCTACAAGTGTAATGTTATGATCACTTTTCTCCCCAGAATGTTTTAGAACAGTTATGATGACAAACTATGTAACTGCCCCTCACTTCCATACAAGGCCTGTGACGTGGCCTGTGGGCGGGGCTTCGTCTTCAGAGCTCCTTCTGTTCTGAGCAAACCGGAACGTTCAGCTGTCAACTCACCAAAAACATGGCCGAAAACAAGTCCTTTACCATTGTGGAGTATTTCGGCGGTGACAGCGGGTACCAATGTGGCTACTGCAAAAACTCAGTGGGAAACTTTTCCAATGGTAAGTGCCCGCTCAGAGGAAATAAACATTGCTGGCTGCTAGCTAGCTGCAACATGCTAATGCAACAGCTAGCTCATGTTTGAAATAGTTGCAGTTCTCAGGAGGTTTTACCAAGTAATGCGAAGCAATCAAGTTTTATTTTGGTCTTTTTTTAACGTATGTACCACCGTATTGACTTGGGGGGGGGGGATATGGTTGATGAAAAATGATGGCGTCACCTTGTGTAAATGGTCAAAAAGGCTAAGTGTTTGTCTGCTACTTGGCACTTTACTTTTTAACTTTCACTTTAGAAAGGGTGACGAGTCTAAAATCGAGTCTATTTACAAAGCAAACATGTACATTTAAGTGGCTAAAGAAATACTGAAAAGTGAGTGCATAATGAAGCTTATTACCTGCTGTTGTGGTGCTGTTTTCTTCCTGTCCTTGTCATCAGTGAAATTACACCTGTGTCTTACTGTAGCTGTGCATTTGTTGGTGGGATATTTTGGTAATCTGCTGGAGTGAAAGGATCAAAAGGACTGTGTAACTCTAGATTTGTGCTTGGATTGAATATGAGAAGTTTCAGCATGGGTGTGTTTACTGTAAGTGTAAGTCAGTAAAACATGTAGCAGGGTTTTGGCTTTGGTGTAATGTAAGGCTGATATTATTAATCAGAATAATCCTGGCTATCAAGTGAGCATTATCTGGACAATACAGACTCTAAAACGCATGCAAAAAAAGTTCCTAACATAGACAGCTGGTTTATTACATAAAAATATCAGTATTCATCAATTCACGTCATTCAAAAATATTCTATCTACAAGCGTTTCAGTCACCATATTTTGAGCTTTATTTGGTTGAAATAAATGCATAAATCCTAATGTGTAATATGATTCATTAAGTTGCCATTGAAAAAAATAATCACTGACAACTAGTCGACTACTAAAATAATAGTTAGTTTAAGCCCTGTCCATGGTTTTCAAAGTGATGAAAATCTTGCTCTGTTACCATTGCGATGAACAATGAAAAATACAATATTAAACCTTCTAAATGTTGCACTACATAGGTGCTATTGACTTTTGCCCATTCAAGATACATAATATTTTGTTTTTAACTGTTCATCTCTCTGAAACCCATGGATTAAAAAAAAATGGTGACAGGACCTAATGATTGATAGGTAACACTTATGCTTAAATTGCATTATGTAACTTGTACCTCACCTGCTTGTCCCCCTTGGAATGTCCCGCAGTATGGCATTAAGGAGAAGATGCCACCTGACCAAGGAAAGTCAGCTCTGTGGAGAGGCAAAGTATTTTTGAGCGATAAAAAACACATGTAATTAAGCAAAACAATTACGAGACAGGCAGGTGGTGAACCTTACACCTGAAAAATTACATGGTACACCCTTTAATGCCATTTGAACCATTGGCTTCATCAGGGATACAGAGACTTATGTTAGATCTCAGAAAAACACATTAAAAAGTTAAATTAATGGTACTGTTTGTGAATTAATAATTGATGTCAATCCAAGACAACCATCCTCATAACTGACAAGCTCTTCAGTTATGTTTCAAGACGTTTTAGTGTAACTTTATTTGACAGCCAAAATGTGGATACAGTCTGGAGATTGTATCTTTAATGAGGTGTCTGGCTGTTCCTAATGCAGCAGTGGGCTGGAGCAGAGTCTAATCTAAGATCAGAGGTAAGCTGCACATGTTACGTGATCACCCAGAGGAGGAAGTCTGCCCCTGCTCACCTGCTGTGTATGTGTCGTGTCCTTAACGATAATGAGCAGAGTGAATGTTTCCTGGACTGTCTGGCACACTCTGTAAGCTCTCTTGTGATGGATGCTTTCCAAGTTTTGTTGTTGTAACAGTAATTAGGTAATGATAACTAGCTACTAAACACCAGGCCTGGCATGTGACCCGAGATACTTTTGTAATGCAATTTTCACTAATGTTCGAGCCAAAATTGCTTGAGTAATGTGACTGTTTTATTTTGTACATGTTATCATTTATTTTGTACAGTGAACCTTTTTAGATGCATTACAAACCAAATTAAGGTTGAAATACGGTGACTGAAGATCCTATTTTTTTACATTTTGATTTAACAATGCCACTGTCTTTGTTATAAAAAGGTCTTTTCGTATTAATTTTAGAGTCTGTTTAGTCCATTTAATGATTATCAAAATGTTATTACAATTGTTTTTTTTAAATGATCGACTATGTACAATTAATTGCTGCAGCCCTAGTTATTATTGCATTATGTAATGATTCCCAGCTCTAGTTTTGATATTGGAAGCTTTTTCCTTTAGTATCAAAATCAAGCTTGAAATTTCTGTCAACACTTCTATCAACCACCAATGACAAATTAAAAACCCTACGTCCCTCATGTCCCCGGTGCTGAACACAAGTCATTGTGGTTCCGTGTTTGAGAGGAAGCTACAGAAAGGATCAAGTGTGAACTGCATCATCAGATATGCCATTGATCACTGCAGCTGCCGTGGAGCTGAGGTCAACAGAGCCCTGTGAAACCGCTCTATTGTAATGAGTTATCGCCAGCAAACCTTAAACTGTAAGAGAAAGGAACATAACAACCACACTTTGGTTTTCTTTTGCAAATGTACACAGCCTATAGACATGGGTTTATCATGAATGCATTTTTAACAATTACAGTACATTAGAAGTGCAGTGTTATGGTGCATGGGGCCTGGCCAAATGTGGTTTAATAGAGCCTGCACTGTTAATTATACATATATACTATACTGGTAAAATGTATTATTATATCATATCCTGTAGTTGGCCTGTGTTTTCATCTTCTGTTTTATGTAATTTCTGAATATTCACTTTTTTTTGAAGGACTCTAAACATAAATAGAAACTTTGCTCTTATGATGTATTTATTTTAACACAAACTCAACAATGACGATAACGTAACTGCAGATTCTGAGGAAGTTTCATACGTTTTTGAGACGAGTTAACAAGTCTTTTCAGAGTTTTGCGCTGGGAAACGTGCTCTAAACATAAACATCACATTGTTTTCATTCTTCACAAAGGCTGTGGGAACATGACCTGTTGGGTAATATTTCCGGGCTTGTTTTATGTTCCTTTGTAAAGAAAAGGAACAAAAAACGTTATTTGTACAGTAACAAATAAGTGGCTTCTTTTGGTTTTTCTACAGGTATGTGGTCGCACACAATGACAGTGCAAGATTATCAGGATCTAATAGACCGAGGCTGGAGACGGTAAACCTTGTTTGTTCCTTTTTTGGTGAAGTGTTTCATCATTTGAATTTGAGTATTTAACCCTTTTTTAAAAAAAAAAAAATTCATTATTTTATTTTTATTTTACAGAAGTGGAAAATATGTCTACAAGCCTATATTAAACAAGACGTGTTGTCCACAATATACTATTAGGTAATCTGTCTTTTCATACAGTAAATTACATGCATTCGAACATTATTATATCAAACAGTATTTTGTAAATTGTGGTCATGGCGGTGTTTTTCTTTGTCCAGGTGTCATGCACTTAAATTCCAGCCTTCCAAATCCCATAAGAAAATCCTTAAAAAGATGAGCAAGTTTCTTTCTAAAGGAGACCTACCGAAAGGAGAAGGTGAAGATGGTAAGACTCTGTTCAGACTCATTTTTTCATATATTTGATGTACAGTATTGGATTGTGCATTTCAGAAAAAAATATCAAAAAAAGTCGCACCAGCCAAAAAATGCATAATAGAGAAGAAAAAAAAACATATACAAGTCGCACTGGAGTATGAAATGCGGTTGCAAGTGTGAAAATAACAAATAATATCACATATAAGTCGCTCTGGAGTATAAGTATATAACTGTAAATGTAAGTATAAGTCGTACCCCGGCCAAAACTATGAGAAAACGTATAGTCCGGAAAATACAGTATTATTTTTCTATTGAAATCTCGTCTATTTATTTCCATTACAATTTTACAGTTTAGGTTATGGTGGTCCACTGTTTCTTTGGGATCAATAACGTATCTAATCTATTGTGTTAAAGGCAGTATGGATGATTTTTTGGCGATTTGGGAACGCAGGCGGAAGTGCGCATGCGCACTCCCCCGTGTGGACTGGTACAACACACACGTGCGTTTGTTTATTAGCGCAACGGATCGCATCACATCTCTCGTCTCCCGTAGATTTCTGTCCACTTCTGCGTCTTTCTCCGTCTTCATTTTGCCCCGTACACTGAGGGAACTATATTATGATAGATCCATGCTCTTAGGCACGCGGAAACATGGGGACGAGCCTGACGCGGCTGCAGGTGAGCGATAGGTGCGTTTTATGATTGATACGTGGCAGGACAAATGATTTATCCACGCCACAAGGAAATCTGATAAAAAAATTGCTGAAAAAAATCGTCCATACCACCTTTTAATTTGATATACCGGTAGACTAAAATGTATTGTTTGCGTAAGTGACTCTGAATTTGAATAATTTTCAGGGGAGTCAATGGTGTGCGATGTAGCAGGTCCTCGAGAACCCAGAACCTCATGTCCGTCTGAAGCCGAGTGCCCCTCGATCTCAGACATCCAGAAGGAGGACTGTCCCGTCGCAGCTCAAGGGCAGGAGGAGCAGGAGACACCCACAGCAGCCGCAGCACCCACAGCAGCCGCAGCACCCGCAGCACCCACAGCAGCCGCAGCACCCGCAGCACCCACTGCACCCACTGCACCCACTGCACCCACTGCACCCACTGCACCCACAGAGGCAACTCCGAATGATGCATCTGTGCCACCAACAACCTCTGCTCCTAAACAAGGTAAAGTTGTTCTTATTTACTTGTACAAAGCTTCATCTGTTTGAATTGTCTGACTAACTATTTCAAATGTAATCTCATCAACAAAACAATTGAAACGGTTGTCAGCAGTGAGATTATGCACTTTACTAATGGTTTGCATGGATACAAAACAATGTGCTGTTGAGATTTGCGTCCCTCTCAGGCCGCAGCACAAATTTAGCATGTGGAATCTAATAAATATGCAAAACAGGATTAGAGCAACATTTGAGGTGCAGACAGTTTTGTGATAATGTTCTGTGGGTGCTGCTTGATTAATAAACAAAACGGTGTAAAAATGTAGCAGGTTTACACATCAATGTGGCGTTTAAAAGGATTTCAAATGATTTTGTAAGGCTCGTTCACAAATTTAAAATCATATTTTGGGGCGGGAAGAGGTTATGAAAAGACACTTAACCAGTGACACTTGCCTGGATTCACATCTGTATCACATTGAGCTGGATCAGTTGACCATGTCCATTTAAAGTCCTTTGTAAAGGCCTCGTGACCTGTGCACGAAGTATTGATGAAACGGTGTCTGTGCTGTCACGTCATTACGTTTCAAACTTTACATTCGAGAAGGCTGAGTCTGTTCTCCCAAAGGAGCAACAGCAGAGCCATATGCACAGTTGCACATAGTTTGCTCATGCAGTAAACTAATTCACAGATTTATCAAATTTGCGCCACTAATAATATGCAGTTTCTGATGGTAAATAAGGTGCAACATGCCTACAAAATAGCATGTGCACAATTGAGCAATTTAGTCAAGTAATTCTTGCTATTTAGCACCTGTCTCGGGGCCCGGTCACACTTGCTGGGATTGGTTCACTTGAAGTGAACTCTGTAGCAGTTGTCCTCCTGTTAGTACAGTTCACTTGGACAAGTGTGAATGTGAATGTTCCCTTAGTAAATCTGACCCTTGATCTTTAGTTTGACAAACCGTATGTGTTGTTATCATACATGTTGAAAGGAGGGGCCACACACTGCACATAAGATAAGAGAAAAAGCAGAGTCCAGTGAAAACAAGAGGGCAAAAATCTAATATGCAGTAAACAGAAAATAATGATTTCTCACTCAACGATGACTATATTCTGTGATAAACTGCTGTATTTCCAATGATGACAACTTGTATGTTGAGCCGTCAGACTTAGCAAACCAAAGCTAGTGTATGTTTGCAACACCTGTTTCTTGTTCCTTGTTTATTCACTGTATTTGTATTTACAATCTAACATGAGTAAAAACCATTACATTACACGGAGATTACATCGCGGTAAAGGCAAAAAAAGCTGAATTCTCAAGCAATGTTACTAAGTTGCCAGTAGGTGTCACTCTTCACTGTTTTTTTATTACCATCTTTTGGACTGCAAAGTTGCCCTTTATCACAATCTGGCTTTGGCTTGAACGTCTTTCCCATTTTTCTTATTATAACAACATCTCTAGCCAGTTCTCTGTTTTGTCTTAATTCCACCAGAGCAAAAGTATTGCAGTAAGTCACCCCTGGAGCACTGGTTGGCCTTAACCACTTTTTGGATGTGTTTTAATGGGGTCAGGTGGGTGGTGAACAATCCAAATGAGCGTCCGCATTCAAACCTGATGTTGGACGCTATTCCCAGATGCAGACATAAACATTAGGTGGAAAATTTGAGCGGTGCCAGTGGGTCTATATCACTCTCGCATGTGTCCGCACCAAAGCCCCTTCTGTGCTGAAATAAGAGGCCTTTTCAGGAGGCAAGAAAGAGGAAGCGGGAGGATTTACTGTGTCGAGCCGCTGGTTATCCGTTCCTCCCTCGTTCACGTCCAACACAAACCACCTGGATGTATCTTCTCTGGCTTTACGGCTGCGGCGCTTTATGGCTTTGGGCGCGATCCAGAGGTAGCTTGAGAAAATGTGGTTCTCCATCTGCTGCAGAGCCCACGTAACGCAGTGCCAGATGTAAACGCACTGGGGAAGATGTAATATGCATTGTTTAGGTCTGAAAACGAGCTGTAAGCATATGTGAAATCACTGCTGGAACTTTGCTGGCATGCTAGGCTAAGCTAAAGTATTGCACCTCGATCAAATATAACGTTACTTATGTGAATCATATAATTGCTGCGTGATTATGGAAACAATTATCCGATTATTTGGTGAAGGAATTTGTTATGTATTGTGAAAAGTTAACCTGTGGACTAGAGGAAGAATAGATCTCATGTTTTAGTAGTGTTTTGTGATTAGTAGTAGTAGTTTTATTTAGTTTGAAGTAACAGTGTGGTTTACTCTTCCCACTGAGTGTAATTTTATAATGACAAAAGATTTATGTTGACAGCAATACATTATTTGAACATTTAAACTTTTATACACTTTGTAATTAGATATATTACCACAATCTATGCACTATTTAATGTTTTTGTCCATCATTAACTCAGAAATAATGATTCAGCATTTGAATACATTTTACGCCCAACGTTTTAGTAATCAAGTAGTAGATTCTCTAAATACTTTCTGATTCTTACTGTTTAATTATTTAATGTATGTAACTATGTAATGTAATTTGAGTTGCCCATTTTACTTGAGTAATAATATAAGGTAAATTAATATATTAAAAGTAACATTAATCTTTCTTGACCAATTTTGGGGGAAACAAAGTAGATTTAAGCTGCTCGAAATGTAGAAGATAATTTTATGTATTTATTTTGTAAGTGATTGACACAAAATGGTAATAATAACAATGCAAACTTGTTTTAGAGGGGCTTTTCTATTTGCTACAATCCTTTACACCGAACACCTTTTATGGCAGCCAGTCAAATAGAGGCCTGAGCCTTGGCCGCCACAACCACTTTCTCTTGTGTTGGACACCTGCCAGAGCAGAAGTCTGTCCACAACCTCTTTGTCCGTAAACCTCTGGAGATGTCTGCGTTCAGCCTCATTTCAGTAATGTGAGCAGAGGTGACTCAGCGCCAGTGTTTTGTCTGTTCCTGTGTGCGTCCTCCAGCAGCAGGCGGACACATAATGCCTCTCTCCTGGACGGTTTACACCCAGGACACCTCTTGGGTTTGAGTGAATGCGCTGGGACGCGAGGAGGAGAAAGTTGTCATGCATTTATGACGTGCTAATGGCAGCAGAGGAAAGAGCAAGTCTAACACAGGAACTACTCTGACAGGCTTTAGCTCCTCGATGTCTTCCAGTGTCTGTTTGTGTTTGTCGGAGATAGTAGAAAAGCCAAGAATTGTACTTTACTAAGCTTTCATTTCGAGATACCAGTAATTGGGAAAAATGGTCACTCTCATAAAAATAAAGTAAGAGTAAATAAATGAATGAAATATTATTAAATGTATTCTTGTTTAGGCATTAATCATTGTTATTGCACTACTGTAATCATACAATAAATACCATAAAGGTACAAAGTAATTGCCCAATATTTAGAATATTTTCCCAAGCGTACTGTCATTTAAATGTTATTTCTCAAGTGCAAGTTAAAAGTTTAACACTTTCAAACTGCACTCGGGATTAAAATGTTCTCAAAAATAAAATGAATGCATTTCCGGGTGTGTTAACATTTGCACTCACACTACATCAAAAATGTAGACTAAACTAGGACTAAACCCAGACCTTAACCAGGACTGAACCAGGACTAAATCAGGACTAAATCAGGACTAAACCAGGTCTAACCCAGGTCTAACCCAGGTCTAACCCAGGTCTAACCCAGGTCTAACCCAGGTCTTACCCAGGTCTTACCCAGGTCTTACCCAGGTCTTACCCAGGTCTTAATCAGGACTAAATCAGGACTAAATCAGGACTAAATCAGGACTAAATCAGGACTAAATCAGGACTAAATCAGGACTAAATCAGGACTAAATCAGGACTAAATCAGGACTAAATCAGGACTAAATCAGGTCTAACCCAGGACTGGACCAGGACTAAACCATTTCTACCTCAGGACTAAACTGAGCTCAAGCTCAGACTGAACCAAAGCAACATTTTAGGGGGCATTCAAACTTTTTAGATTTACACTTGGGTTGGTCCTGCTCTAGTCATGCTTTAGTTCTGGTCGAGTCTAGATTTAGGGTATGTTCATACTTGTCCTAGATTTATTTGGTCCTGATCTTGTCCTGATCTTGTCCAGAATAAATGTCAGGTTTAGTCCCAGATTAGTTCCAGTTTTGATGTGATGTGCAAATGTGAACGCAGCCTTAGTTTCAGGTTTAGTCCTGGTCTCCTCCTCCTCCTACTCTGGGGAGAGAGTGAGAAAAGGAAATCGAGAGGGCAAGTGAGTCATGTGAGTAATCGGAAGCAGAGAGGCACGTGGGTGATGGAGGATAAGGTCTTTGAGATGAACACAGACCAGATGCTGGTTCCTGTTGGTGCAGCAGATGGCGCTCTGCCATGACCCGGCGCTGTTTATCCAAACTGAAGAAAACCACTCGAACACACTATAACTCTTTGTGACATGTGTTTATATTAACAAACGCCCACTGCAACAAACCTAAAGAGGGTCTTTGGGAAGGAGATACATTATGACATTAGATCTACGGTAATTATTTAAGTATAACTGTGATTATAATGGGTTTAAGTTATTAACAACATTGCTCAGACTTATAATATGCAATTGAAATGGGGGGCAGGTAAACTTATTAACAGTCTTACTCATGTCTCCATGGAGATAGATAGGTATAAGTCCATTATATTACAGAACATTTTATGCACAGCAATGACCATGTATCCAAGCAGGTGGTGGACCCTCCCCCACAAAAGCTTCACTTTCACAAGAAATGTATACACATATACACACTATCTAGGGAATATGAAATGTGTTTAATTAGATTATTGGCATCATCAACAATAGCTGTAAAGATAAATTACAGCTACAATGTCTTTATTTTCATGTTTATAACTATCAGTTATATTTGTTAATATACAGATTTCTGTAAATTATCATGTTGAATATTTGTGAATTTGTCTTTTGAATATTTTTGATGAAGATAAGATGTCATGTTCACTTAAGACAAAAACATCATATTTGGTTCTGTGAAATACTGACATTTTAATATAGCCAGTGTCCTCTTTGTGCTGGTCCCAAACCCTGTCGAGTCTTCAGGTGACTCAAAGAATGAAACGGTTAAAAAACCTTTTGAAATAAGGGCAGTCAATATTAAAAAAACAAAACAACATTTTCGGAGAGCCAGATCACAATTTAGATCATGAAGAACTCATGTACACTTAATCTATCTATATTTGATATATTTTTATTTCTACGATAACATAAAGCCCCAGTACATAACTTTTTAACATTTACTTTTTAAAGAAATAGACATAAATTAATAAAATGAAAGCATGCTTTTTCATTTTTGTTGTTTTTATTGCTCTGAAAAACCTGTGTTCTTACTGTGAGCGGGCTTGCATCTCCACAAACCTGACTCGTACTTGGCCTGGAGGAGCCTTCTACTAATTTCCATGGAAATGTTGTTCCTTTGGCTCTAATATTCCATATAATGGCATAAAACGTTCTGCTTGAAGAATGTTCAGAAGTATGGTTTTAACTGTCTATTTCCATGGATTCATGCAAGTGACGTGTACCCTTCATAAAGTTACACTTTGTCATTATCATCTTCTGAGAGTTCACACTTCACTGTGATTGGTTCAATCCAGCTGTCACTCACTGAGTGGGTGGGGAACGTTTAATGTTTGAGCACAGAGCTGCATTGAATCATGATTTGACAACGTCGCCAACATATCAGATCACGAGTACATTTTGATCTTTTGTTCATATTTTTTTTTCATTATTGCTTTATAGTTTATTTGTTCACTGTCAGTTCCTTCTGTCGTGTTAGCTCAGGGCATGCCTCCGTCTGACGTGAATGAAAGGGCAGCGTTTGAGTGTGCGGTGAATGGCGGCAGCTGGCAATTGGACAGGAAATCGCTCTTGTTTCCTTATTGCTCCAAACAGGATGTGGGCGTGTAAACTGTTGATACGAGATGCCCGAGTGAGAGCCAGAGGGGCCTGGCACTGTCCCAGGAGGAGGATGTGGAGCAGGACGGCGAAGAAAGAAAAATGTTTAGGGAATTCAAGCCTTTCTGTATGGGACAAATATAAACAGTGTATTTCCTCTCGGTAGCAACAGAGACCTCATATTATCTTCATCAGTGCCTGCTTTGGGCCTAACTACACAATACACAATACTTTTACTTTACTCATTCTATTTTGTTGGGGAAATATTTTTTCCGTAGTACGCAGGTTTGTAGGCCAATGCAGTAATATCTACATTGAAATCATTCATATAAATTCATGCATTATAAACAGTGTGACGGTTTATATATTTTTGGTTTGGTTTATGTTTTGCTGCTAATTTAGCCAGGTTTATCTTGATGAAGAAAATCTGAGGAAACACAAGTTTAATAAGTAAAAAGTTTCATTGTGTACCTCTGTCGCCTTAAAAAAATTCTTGGTCAACTAAAATAAATGCTCTATTCATCAATTTGTTGACTAAAAGGTTCGTGGCACTGGCCAAAGTATCTCTATTATTTGACGATTTGTCTGTACCCAAAGTGCACTGACAAGACCGCGAGATTACTAGAGATCACGCAGTTTCAAATGTCTATATAGAAAGCTACTAGTAAACAGCGCATCATCTGTAAAAAGACCAATTAAACTCACCCAGTCTCAAGATAACTCACTACATTCCTTCTCATTTCTGCTGTTGTTGCGATAAATCTATTTAAAATCCCCCCAAAATAATGAGTTGACTGATACAAATGTTGATGGACCAAAACACCATCGACAGCCTTAGTATTGAAATGGTGAGAGAGGCAAGAAATGAAAGCCCTTAACAGTTACACTGTCATAATGTTTCATCTGCATCATGACTTCCAGTTTCTTTTCTTTAGCCTTCACTGACTTTAATCGCTTCTGTGCTAAGCTCCGGCCACATAAAGGTGACGTTATTCACCCACTTCCAAAAAGCCATAATTGAGTTATTACGGCGTCTCTTGCTTGTGTTTTCTCATCTGGAAATGCTTTACTCTGTCCTTCGCAGCTTTAGACTAAACACGGCCCCCTTTTAAAAAAAATAAATAAATCTAAAGCCCCCAACAACCCTTTGAAATGCTGACTTATTTTTGTAAACGTGGGCGTGTTTATCTGCGCACAGGAACGGGAGCGGATCCGACCAGGCCGCCGTGTCGTAAGGCCAAAGACATCCGGAACGAGCGCCGACTTCAGAAGGAGCAGAAGAGGCAGAGCTCGGATGGAATCGCACCCGCCACCAAGCCTCCCTCGTCGGGTCCCTGCCAAAGTAGCCCGCCCAAAAGCCTGGAGGACTTCCTCGACGAGTCCCTGTCCGATAGCACATCTCATGGCCTCGAGGTGAGGTCGACCACACAGTGCAACGCGACTACAACTTTCTTACATCTTTGAGCGGATAAGCATTGGCCTAGTGCAAAAAAATACATTGGCAAATCTAGTTTTGTTTGCTCTTCTTTTATTTATCTGTTTGAAATAGTTCCCCACTGGCAGATGACTCGCACACAACAAAATAACTGCAGAATTCATAAAATGGTCATAAACAATTTAACACCTTCAATAAAAAAGTAATGAGACAAAATAAAAATAATAACCCTACTTACTAGAGCTGCCACTAACGATTACTTTAGTAGTCGATTAGATTGTTATTTCTGTATTGTACATAGAGATTTTTTACATTATCGACCAAGTAAAGGTTGAAATACTGTGACTAAAATCCATTCTATTCATTCATATTCTTTGACATTTTTGTTACGTTATAACAGGTTTTATTCTTATATGCTTTAGAGTCTGTAAAGTCCAGATAACGATTGTCAAAATACAACCGCAATTATGTTTGATAGTTGACTTGTCACAATTAGTGGAATAAATGATTGCAGCTCTACTATTTAAATATCCAATGAACTAATAATAGCTTTTAATCATCCTCATGTGATAGGTTTAATATGCAATGTGGCCTCTATTGGATGGGATTTCACCAACAATAGAGAAAAAACTTACGTCTCCAGACCTGATACAATCAAAACAAACAACAAATACTGGAGTTTTTCTATAGGAAAACTGAACTGTTGCACTTTGACTGATCAGGCTTTAGCGATTTGATTCTACCAAGCTGCAACAGTGCCCTGTAAAGGTTCGAGTGCTTTGTCCCAGTGACTTCACCATGTGTTTATAGAAGTGCAGAGAGGAGATCTGTCCAAAGCCCAATGGAAAACCCACTACATCCCACTTTCAGTTCTACCAAATGACACGCGCGCCGCACAAATCCACTCGAGTTTCCCCAATGATGACATTCAGACCACGGCTAACCACGCGGCCGTAGTCGGAGCAGCGTCTGGTAATTCTCTGGCAAAGTAGAAAGATCTTTGCCCCCCAAAAAAAAAACGTGTTGAGGTCGGTGGAGTAACGTCAACGGAGATTTGAAGCAGATGCAAGGATTATGCAGGCACTTTGGATCATGTTTGTGCACTTTCTCAAAACAAACACTCATCATCGATAGATTTTCAGGCCTTCGGGTTGTTTAATAGTAATAATGAGGGCTTATAGATGCACCGATTTGATTAAGTGCGTAAATTATAGGTTAGGTATTTATTACCTTGCACATAAAGTGTAATGATATGTTTTAGAAATGCAGTTTTCATTTAGTGGGTTGTAAAGGACAACTAACCAGACCGCATTGCATTTGTGGCACTATTAAAACTTTACTTTACTAAAGGAGAAATTGCTCCACTACTTCCTCTGTATTGGAACAGTAAGCGCAATTGTCCATGAACAAGTGTATTAACTTTGTACCATTTGACTGCCACACATTGTAATAATTATCTTTTCTGAACTAAGCTAAAAATAATGAAAATGTTTTGTAATAAATCAAAGAAAACTTGAGCAACACTGCTTTTTATGGTCATTACCAATCCTGCACTCTAACGTTACGCTGAGAAGCCTCTGGGACTCTAAATAATGTAAATATCAAAGGCATGTCACATCCGACAGCAATGATTAAATCTGAGTAAATGTTGTTTACTGAGTCGCCACCAGAGGTCAGTGTGAGAACGTGAATTGGAGCTCTTGGACACCTCGGGGACTTGTGACACTGGGCACAACTCTGTCCCTTAAAGGTTTTAAGGCACACATTTACTTATAGCTTTTTGTTATTCTGAATAGCTGCAAGGTTTGAATCAAAAATTATAAGCAATCTACTTAAAAATGACATGTATTTTCTCAAAGTTCAGAGCAACTATTGTACGTCCTTCAAAGGACATTCTTGGCCGGAAAAAGTGGACATATTATCCCATTTTTATCCAATCTTTTTGACATTTTGGCATATTCTCCTGCTCTATTTGATCCCTCAGTGACTGATGAAAATATAGCCATTCAAAACTTGTCTCAATATTGACATGAAATGCAGCTTTTTCAGACTTATTAGTGGATCATCTTTCTGTCTTTCTGAAAGATCTCCAAAGAGAGTGCACATGGATTGAGACTCGCTCATGTCCAACTCAAATAAACGCCATGAAAAAGTTCATATCTCCACAGTTCAAGGCAGTTTTATAGCACAAGCTCGCGGCCAACAAAAGCTCCCAAGCGTTGAGATGGGTAATTAAATTTGGGCCGTAGCAAGCTAAAATTAACAGCATTTGAATTTCTGCGACAAAAACAACACAGCTACTTTTTCGTCTGTCGGAGGCTTGGTTTGTTAGATATGGAAATTAAAATGTGTGGGCTTCTTGGCTGGACATAGACTACTGTTCACCCCGTTTGACACATTTGTGGAAAAACCAAATCATTACAATTTCCAAATTAAAATTAAAAGCACATTGTTTGTCGTCAGTCTTCACACTGAGGAAAAACCTTTAAAACGTTGTTATTTATTGTCGAAATCTCAAGTTTTTGGCTTCACAGTTTCAAAAGCCTTACATTACCATAAAAAGGAAGGGACAAAAAATATCTTAAATAATGAAGAAATTCAATCAAAACTTTTTATTTACAAAACATGGTGAAGTTACTGGCGGCGATGGGCTCATGCATAAAACAGGCAGCAATCAATTGGCTAATGATTATTTCTCCCTTGAGACGAGGACTCTGCTGCAAAACAGCTTTGATTCTCTTCCTCCACAAACGTCTAATCATTGGAGACGGATAAAAACCCTCTTCAAACCTCAGTCAATAGTGCAAAACTGAGTCTGTAGACTTCGCACTTCAAGGTGAGTCCAAATTATTCTTACCTAACTGTGAGTGACGCATTTAACAACTTTAGTATTATTAATTAAGACAGAATCATTTCAATCTGTTTGAAGCTACTTTCCATCAAAAGTAGCTGCTCATTTTCAGCAACTAACCATTATTTTAATATTCGCCTGGTCACGATTATCATTTTGATTGTTCAAGTAAAAAATTCTTTCTAGTATTAATTAACTGAACAAAGGTGGGAAATGGTGACTAGGGAGTTCCAGATATATAATATTTACAGATAAAGTGTGTTAGTTATTATTTCAAATGTGATATGTTTTATTTATAATTACACATTTTAATTGAACAACGCTTATGTTTTAGAGTTTGTATAGTTCAGATAACAATTAAAAAGATCAAAATACGATTATTTTAACGGTCAACTAGTCCAGATTGTTCAGATTAATTGTTAAACTTTGCTCACTTTTGCACACATTTGGACAGATAATGCCACGAGCCAATGCATGTCACTTTGTTGTATTACTGCTATATTAAACTCTGTATCTTTCTCTTCCAGTGCGTTGTGTTCCTCTCTTTCTCTTTCCTCTCCTATCCCTCACGTCTTCTCTCGCCGTTATCTCTGTGTTTGCACTCGTTTTGTTTTCGTCTTTTAACCCTTTTGTGACCGTGCTCTTTTCGAAGGTGAGGCTAGTGCGCTCCAATCCCCCCAGCCCGCAGTTCAAAGCCTCTTTCGACGCCTCCTACCAGGTGTACAAACTCTACCAGATGGCCATTCACAAGGACCCTCCCGAAAAACCGTCCGAGAGCCAGGTCAGCGGGCGAGGGGTGTAGGTCAACCTGCTCCGGCCACAGCTACAGGGTGGGAGGGACAGAGGGAGGGAGGTTCAGAGAGACCTTAAGTAGTGATGAAAGGGTGACGCTCTGCTTTCAAATGAACCAAGATTAGCGTGTTAAGCTGTTTCATGAATTTGAGTTTATACACAAGATAGATATACAAGTGAATGGGAATACGTAGCTGCTTGAATGGTTTATAGCTGGCACCTCTCAAATATTAGGTACAAAGGTTTGGACTTTATAACTTAATTGAAATTCAGATAACATTGCAAATATTGCCTTGAATAAATTGAGTTAGATTTGTTGATAGTAAAAATAAATAAAAAAATGCTTCAAAAAGAGCTAATTATGGGTAAAAGGTGTTATTTCTACACTTTTGTGATTCATTTTAGAGGCATTTTCACATTGAACCTCAACGAATGTGTTTCTGAGACATGTTTTAACACGTTTATGTTATATTAATAGCGCTCCACTATTGTTATGGGAAACTAAAAACTATCGTCCACTGTCCACAAAAAAGAATAGCAACAATGGAATATTAAACGTGTTTGAATAATAATTGCAGCAAAGGTCAAGAATAATTTGTTTTGCGCTAGTGGTCCTAATATGGTTTTAGTTTTATAGAGAATATAATATAACAATATAATATACAAATACAGAAGTAAATGTAAAACTGTAACTTTGGTTTAATAATGCAGGTGACAATTCAACAATCATAAGCATCAATACTTCATCAATAGTGTACAATTAGTATTCAAAGGCCTTTACAAAACTCATTAAAAGTCGCAATATAAACGACTAAAACTTAAATAATCATTCTAAAATTAGTTTAAACAAGAAGAGCGCAGATGTCATATACACAGAACCATTTGGAGCCTTTATTTGAACTGCAAGGCTACAATACTTCATATTTATGAATGCACAGGATCAAATTTAGACACCCATTAACGAATCGTACGCGTTTGAGAAACTCAATTTTTCGTCTCCATTTTGAAATCTATAGTAGACATTTTGTGAAGTTATGGGGGAGAAGGGGCCAAAATGTCAGTCTGAATTAAGAGCTGTGAATGTGGTGTCACACGATGGCGGCCGCGCATGTAAAAGAGGCAGCGGAAATGGAGTGAAACTGTTTCCATACGGCAGTGTTTCTCCAGGTGTGCGCGCTGGCCAGAGGCGACGCTGGCGATGATGAGGTTTTTTTTGTGTGGGGGGCACTTTGTCAGCTGGACAACCTTGACCTTCACGCCTTCGCTTCAATCCCCAGTCTGCGCCCCCGTCACACTACACCGTAACGTCTGAAAGCAACACCGCGGAACCTAATCTAGGGTTTTGATGGCATTGTCTCTTTCGGGTTGAGGCTGGTAATTGTTTTAGACTTGGTGGGCTGTTGTTTTTTGGCAAACCAGCTGTGCAGAGTGATGTCAGATAGAGTGGATGGATTAAAATGAATTCAGAATAGAAAAAAAACATTTATTCTGTCAACTGGACACACGTTTTTAAGAGTGAATACATTTCTCTGCTCATCCAAGTAGCTTTTTCTGTTCTCCTGACTGGGCTCTGCCTTTTATATCTGTCTGAAGAGAGTTGTTACTTTTGACACTATGGAATTGGCTTCACACTCTATTTCAGTACTACAATGATAAGAAAAAAATACTTAAGTATGGAATAATTGTACTGTCTTTATGTTTCCATGTGGGCTTATACTAGTTCTGATAAAACTCAAAACTGTTCTGTATTTCGTCATGTTTTGCGTTGTTGTTGTTGATGTGTTTTTTTATACTTTTGACAACACTAGAAGGGAGGAGCTAACTGCACTGAAACGAACACACCCTTGTCAGTGTAGTAAGCGCCTTTCTTCAGACAGGTATGAGCCAGTGACTCACCAGAGGAAACGCTCTTTGGATGAGTGATGAAACATATTCAGTTGACAGAATTCAGTTTTCTTTCACGGTCTTTCTTTCTTTCTTTCTTTGGAATCTACCTGGACGACTGGAATATTACACAGACATAGATTCAGGGTGGGAAATATGAAAACGGCTGACTAAAACAGCAGAGTAATGCAACGTCAATGTCAATATTTGGGTTGTTGTGGTACTAATACGTTCTTAAGTGTTCCATTGTTGCTTTAAATTGAATTTGCTTATTGAAAATGCTTGGATATGATTTAGAAATTATTCAAAAGAGAAAATGTTGATATCGTGTGGCGTTATTGTACGCACATTATCATTATGAGAACACCAAAAATGCTTTTATGGCTTATGTAGCTTAGTATAAACCGCTTGTATGTGTATATTGCCGTTATTGTACGTTTGGGGTCCTCTTGGGTGCTGCACTAGCCTCATCTTCAGAGAACGACCTCCTGTATTCTGGTCTGTATACCCTCGGTCTCCTTGAACTCCCTCAAAGTTTACCACATCCATGTTTATATTTTGGGAACGATTAAGTCAATGTTTCCTCTCTGAGCAACAATCTGATACAATTATGGGATCAGGTGTGTCAAATGCAAACCAGGCCTGCCGTGCGGTGCAGCCCGCTCGCCTCGAGGACGGGGAGACTGAGGTGAACCCGGACCAGCCAAAAGCACTTGTATAACACTGTTTTGCCCGCCTTACCCAATTTTCCCTTGTACACTGACACTACCTTTCTCCTGCTTTAAATCAAACTGGGCTGCACAAATGTTGAAGTATTGTACACGGCTATACTTCAGTAAAGCTTTAAACCGGGGCAAAAACTTAACAGAAGTATATAGCATTCAAGATCTCTGTCAAAAATAAATCACAACTATTAAGACTGAACACGAAATATAGCAATTAAAAGCACAATTAAATATATTTATCTTCAACCAAAGATTTTTGAGTAGTTTCCCCAGATGTTATTCAGTATTCTAACTTTTAAATGGTGCACTATGTACATTTTCTGATGGGGAATTTGTCTGTTATTGCTCCACAGTATGGCATTAAACAACATTATCTATTTTATATGTTCAAAAAATCCTTCAAAAACTTGGCCTGTCCATGTCACCCTCTTCTCTCAAAGAAGATACATTTAATGCCAAACTGTTTAGCGTTGAAGGCAAACAAACTCCAAGGACACAAGCAGATGGCAGGCCCTCCATCAGAAAAGATATTTTTTAACCCTAACGATATTTTTTGTAGAAAAAGAAACAATATTTAGCAAAAACAATTGGACTTTTCACATCTTTGAATTTGCATCTAGACACAATTTTGAAATCAACACAGTCAATTTGTTGCAATCCTCGAAATGAATGTAAATAAATGTCCCGAGCCCCATGCTACAGAACCTTGTGCAGCCCCAGTTCCAACCGTTTTTTTTGTACTTTCAATTGTTGACTAAACTGATGAGCCTGCTCCCCCTCTTTGCCCCCCCTCCCTCCCCACCCTCGCGCCGAAGGTGAGGCTAGTGCCGGTGAACTTTGACGACCCCCAGTTCAGTGCGTCGTACGAGCGGTCCGCGGCGCTGTACTCGCGCTACCAGACGGCCATTCACAACGACGACGAGTGTAATGAGAGCCAGGTACTGCATGGTTTTGTTCTGCACCTCATCGGCCTGTCACAGCGACGCATTTTTTAAGTTGTGGGACGAACGGTAGCTACACAAATGACCTCTTCAAGCCACGGGTACGAGCCGATCCCACTAAACCCTTTTCTAAATGCACCGTAATGTAAGTAAAAGCATAAAAATGGCAACATAAACCACATTAGTAGGGAGTGTCTTACATTTGTTAATTATTCAGCCAACTTCTCCTCCAATAAAGCACAAAGGCATTCTTATTAAAATTATCTTTAAATCTTCATACCTCCATTTTGTTTGCAAAGTCGATATAGTAATTATTAATTATTATTATTAGTAATTATTCTATGACAAGCTAGAGTTTCCCAAAGCCTGGCCTCACTTCTGCTTTTTAGAGAAGAGAACGCTGCTTTTTGCCGTTTTTTCAGCGTTCAATTCATTTTATATTCAAGCCTTTTATTTCAATTTGAGCCTTCGGTTAATTGAATACGGTGTGCTCCAAGGTTTTCTCTTCCCCATTTAAGCAAAACATTTTAATTTGTTAGAACGAGCGAAAAGATGGGCGAAGCACAATTACGAATGCTAATAACAACAAGAAGCGTGGCGTGGGTGCAGTGATAGAAAACAAGCCGGTACAGGGGTTACTATAATTAAATTATTTGCCGTTTTTCACAAGCGACATCACACACGCCTACCTTTTCCATTTATTCCTATGAAAGGCCAAATTAAAAACGAACCGTGCCCCTAAAGAAATGCTCACCTCAGTTTGTTGGCTGCTGTGTTGATCATAAACAGATGTGGCAGGAATGCTAAAAAGCTTAAGCCCTCCAGCCATACGTGTTACCTAATATGCCATGTCTGTAATGTATAAAATGTGCCTGTTGCAACAATGGTGTATATTCACATCTTAGGAAATGAACATCTTAATAATGTCTTAAGTGATTCTTGTAACTCATTAGATTAGGTCACTTTGCATTACTTAAAGGGGAGATGTGCTTGTCGATGTTATTGCTATTCCATGACGAAGGTATTTATATTGTCTTTAAACTGTTTACCCACTGACGACTAGGGATGTCACGATATTAAAGTTTAGTGTTGCGGTTATTGGGAAGAAAAATCATCACGATTTAACGATTATTATTCACGTTTATTGAGACTGTGACCAAACGGCAGTGAAATCTTAAATTTTCTTTCATTCCCGTGGTCTGACGTGTTACCGTTCCACAAGTTTGTGTCTTTTCCAACATTTTACTTTCTGAAAGACTAAATAAATTAAGATTTGACAAAAACGGCAAGTTAAAATAAAGTCCTTCACATTTAGATCTATTTTTGGTAGAGAGATTGCACTAAAAATACTTCATTTTGCTTCTAAAATGGTCACTATTATTATTTGTTGGTTCTATTGTGACCTGAATAATTATCAGAATACCTAATAATTGTGACATCCCGACTGACGAGTCACGACACACACATTGATCTAATTTATAGTACTAGTTGCTACAAAGATTGAAGTGTGAGAAAGGCCAGGCAGATGCAGTGAAAGAAGATGCAGAGGATAGAGTGAGCTTGATGCACACGATTCTGTAAATGTCCTTTTTCATTTTAGTTCCTGAATGGAAATTAGTCCACTGACACTGACTTTCTTGAGCTTTAACCATGTTCATACCTGGAGTTGTATTTCATTGACACTTGTTTCATTACGCCTGTTTGGTAAGTTCTTTCCCTCCAAACAAATACACCCCAAGAGCTTCTATGCTGCTTTTTAATCCATAAATCATCACCAGACTCTGCCGTAATTTCTGCCGTCATATTGTGTTCATTTCAACTGCACCTCTGCATTATTTAGCATCGGGGCCAAGCTAGCGTTTGTTTATCTACGTTTGTAATTCCCTCTGCAGTCGGTTCAAATGCTTAATATTTGTCCTTTTAAAATGGTCTTGTTCTATATAAGAATTAGTCGCAGGTAAAATCTTAAATAAGATGATAAATTAAAAAGTGACTGATATAAGTTGTATTTATCTTCATTTTAAAATAAGATTTGCCAATAGGACGAGTACGTTTTGTTGTTATCTCAACTGAAGTAAAAAAAAAAAAAATAGAAAATTCTAGTCTTTTCCTTTTTTAACAAGCTATTTTACACTTTTTTGGCATTTTTTCTTTAAGGTAGTGAAAAGAATGCAAAACAAGATAAATACTACCTATTTCAAGCACTTATTGATTATTTTAGATGGTAATTTTTCCAGTTTGTAAGACCACACGTAATATTAAAGTTTTTTTGTTGAAAATATTGAGTCCATTAACAAAATCAGGTTGGAAATTTTGATATTGTGACTGACTACACTATTATACTGAACATATTCATCTTTGTATTTCCACTTATGCTGTTTGTAATCAGTTAAAACATCCACTTAGACCTCTGACTTACCTAAAAAATAAATCTGTGTGGACATGGTCTAGTCAGGAAGGATGCAGAGCTGCAGAGAGTTCCCACTAACCTGAGAGAGCCTTTTGTCCCTCAGGGCTGGAAAATAACCTCCTCCACCCTTCCCCTGCCAAGCAAGCCTCGCTAAATTACTCAATCCTCCAGCTCGTAAAAAGTAAGGTAATTAATAAATAATAAAAGCTGTCAGATTGGGCAGACTGTGGGAGATTCTTTCCCTCTGCCATAACACAACTCTTGTTAACGGGGCAAAGGACCATTACAGGTTTTACTGCCCTGAGATCGAACGGGTTCAGCGGCAAGAAAAATAACATCTCCAAATTATTTATATACACAGTAGAACCTCTGTTGCGTTGCCAGATTGAGTTGGGAGTTTCCAGATTTTTGATCGGCATGTACTGATTTACAGTTATGTTAATTACATTTAACACTTATTTCTTTATTGCAACGATATATATAGATTTGGCAGTGGAAAACCAGTACAATTTTTAACAGTTTTTTACTGTGATCTACGCCTCACATGCATTTATGTCATGTTTAGCTGGTATATGAAAGTGTTTTTCATTGTTTCATAATAGTTCTTGTCACTCATGAGGCTGCAATGAAACTCAATTTATTCTAAGTATTCCAAGAAATATGCCCCCGCTGTTTGGCATCAACATATTTACTACTGGTCGGGTGTTTAGGTGTAATTTAGTTTATGGAAGTGTGCATGCAAAGTAAAGCAATTAGATATTTAAAAAAAAGGATGGAATTGTCGTAAACGAGCTCTCAAATGAGCACACTTTGAAATGATTTGTTCTTGGTTTTGCATTTTTAACAACTCATTTTATTGAATTAACCCAAATATGTTTAATCTTATAGGAATGTCTCATGAAATGTTCTGCTTTTGCTTGTCAAATTTGTCATAGAGATGTTAATTGTTCGCTTGGAATGTCCCACTGTATGGCATTAAACTTGTCTATCTTGCATTTTATTAAATTACAGGTGTTTTTATTGCTCAAAAATACCTAGAAAAACATGTGAGTGGGGTCACCTCTCCGCAGATCTGACCTGCATCTTTTTCCTGGCCGCGTTACCTGCTTGTCCCCATGGAGACAATTAGGTTTAATGCTACACTGTGGATCATTCTAAGCAAACCAATGACATAAAGGGATGCACCGATCCAGCTTTTTCAGTTCCGATATTGTTACTCGGGCTTTGAGTATCGATATCAGCTGACACCAAGTTATTTTAATTAAAACAACTTCAACATGTTATCAAAACGTATTAAATATGCTAGTAATTGAATGCGTGCACGCGTTACACTTTACTTTACAACAGCGAAACATTGTAAAATAAACTCACTGATTGAAGGTTCCGAGCTTTAAAATAGGATATTACATGTTGATATTTACGGGGATAAAGTGTGTGAAAACTTGGAGTATCTGACCAAATCAATACTCAAATTAATACATCTGCACCGACATCGATACTGCTTTTGGTGCGTCCCTAATTTACACTGAGACAACAAGGTGACACAACTTGACACAGTGCAGTCCTTTTAATACAGACACATGTTTGTGCTCGTCTGGTTTTCCCCTGGTGATCAGTTTTCTCTCCTAGTCTCGGGCTCAATTGCTTTCTAAATGTCTTACTTAAGGACTGGCCCCTTGTCAACCGCCAATAGAGACTTGCCTACACTGTTCTATCATCAGGCCGTATGTTGTCCCCAGAGAAATGGCTTTGTTTGTTTAAGGATGTATGTATTTCCTGTTCAGGCCAGTACTGGACCTCTGCCGAGCATTATTGCCTTCATTTCCACTCTAGTTTTCGTTGAGGGGGCCCGTATACTACATACACGCAGTTATTTAGGCGTACACACACATGCGTTCACCCACACTTAGCAAACTTAACTGTTGTACCGAGCCATGACGCCGAGTTCCTGCACATGTGGCATTCATTTTGGGGAAAACAAATTCTACTCAATTGTTATTTACTCTTCCAGATCTTAACAGAGACGCATGGGGGGAATTGTGGGGGGGAAAGACACAAGAGATATCGGAGGACACGCTATGATGAGAATGCAGCAGGCTTTGGCGTTTCTGATAAATATTGTTTGGTTTTATTCACTTTTGAAGGATGTTCTGCAGACGACTCTTACGGATAATATTCTAACATTGCAAGATCGGTCAAATTTAAATGCTCCTACCACAAGGGGTCATTGCAGAGTCGTATTGCAAGTGTGATCTCCGAAATAGCATTTTATTCCTCAGATATGTGTCATCATCAAATACATTAAGGACTCTTCAGGGATTTGTTTGTTCAAAAATATTGTCCTTTCATGAACGTTGGGCTCATATTTAACTTGAAATATAAATATGTTGAAAAAGGTATAGAAATTAATTGCATAATAGATGTAGTTTGCCGTAGCATGTCTTGCTGTTGTAAATGGCCACTGTTTGTGTATCTGGGTCTGCGCTTATCAAACATTTATGCAAATTTAGTTTTGTTCTGATTCAAATTGGGGAATCACACTGCATTTAGCCCGAAGTATTAGCACACCTTTAAAGTGACAGTGGGCGCATTGTGGGGTCTGGAAATAAATGCCTGACTGGCTTTTATTGTTTTTTAATATAGGGACTAAATAGAGACGTCGTCCCTCAAATAAATAGCACCATTTCTGCTTGTAAAAAGTGAATGGCTAAACGTCTAAAAGCAGCAATTAGGCAGATGTGCGTAAGTGTTTTCTGTGAGACTGCTTCTAATTGTGCACAGATGAGTGTTTACCAAAGGGAGAGTTACTGAGATGGACTCCATGTGTTGGGAGATGGCGCTTGGGTCATTCAGGGTTTGATGCATTGGCTTCCTGTTCCTGAAGAGCTTGTATTTTACATTAGTGTCGTCTGTCTCTTTCAGTGTCTATGAACGATTGTCTAGTTTCTGCTTGTGTCAGCTCGACCGGGGCTGTTGTTTGTCAGTGTGTGGGGATGGGACAGCGCTGCCAGACTCCAGGAGGAGAACCTCTAATAGCTTAGCAATCTTGACACATGGAGGTTGAGAGCTGTTTAATACTCGCAACGGTCTGCAAGAAAGAAAGGAAACAATAGGGGTTGTTTTAAGTAAGTATTTCAATGATGGATGGTAAACATAATCCTATTGTAATTTGTTTGAGACATAAGTATCATCTTTCTGTACATGATTACATGGCCTGCCCACTATTGTATACAGACAATAGTGGGATTACCTATCGGAGAAAGGCATCGCCACCCATTCGGAGTCCAAAAAATAAATATATATATTTTTTAACTGGAAATTCGAACAATTTCTGGCAAATCAAGTGAAAGAATGTCGGAAGAACTATAGAGTGACGGATTAAAAAGTGTATCAACTTTAAAATGTGGAATCATAAACAGGAATCTGCATGGCGTTCGTCACATACGAACCGCAGTGGACTGGAGTAGGTGTAACCGGCAAACTGCAAGTGACCCCCGCGAGTTTCGGACCGCACCCGGACCGGAGTCAGTGTACACCCGGCATTAAAGATCAGATCTGGAGTTGTAGAAAATGGGTAGAGAGAATGAGCGCTTCACTTTGATCCAAGTGGTGTAGAAAAAAAGCCTGTAAAAACCGCCAGGTGCTCTACGAGGTTGAATACATACACTGAGAATTTACAGAGACTTGCCTTGTTAAAAATGTGGTGATTGGCAGAGAGATCCGAGGCACACAGTTCAGATGAATTAAAAGTCCTTTATTCTTACAAGGGACGCCACATGAACCGATCACATACTAGTTTCCGCATTTATATTTACAATAGATTAAAAAAAATGCAGATTAACTATGTACCAGCCAGGTACACTTTCAGGTTTCCAGAGTAGGCATGACTAGTGCATAGACCATCTCCAATGAAACTGTGAAAGAATACCTGGAGTTGTATTTGGCGTCAGTCATGCTGGTTTGTTGAATCCGGTTTAGTGAGTCCTCTCCCTCTGAGTCTCAGAAAACACTGGACAGTTTTGTGATATCGTAGTAAGTGCGCCAAGATCATCTGCTCTGTTTTTACGTCCGTAAAGTACCACCAGACTTGTTCTGAGCGTTTCTGCCATTAAATTACATTAATTGCAACTACATGCTTACTTAGCTGCCAATGTTAGCATGCAGTACAAACTAGCTTTTGTCTTCCCCTATTAACTCCCTCTGCTGCCAGTAGATGGAGCTCTAACACAATTAGTGATGAGTTATCACCAGACAAATATAAAGTACATAGAAATAATGCATAATATGTATTTTTAGTAATTAAGTAATTTAAGATTGCTCTATGGCTTCATAAGGATAGCACAGTATGCTAATAATAAACTCTCTAATATGATGACCTTTAAAGTATCTATTACCTCTATTATGGCTGGCACATATTTCAAATGTACATGTTTCTTTGCATTTCTTTTTGTGTGAGTGTTGCATTAAAGTTTTATTCAAGCCCTGAAGCGTTGTATTGGCCATTATGAGTTTTTGCTGTTGTTAATTTGGACACTCACAAAGCAGTAGTCACTGCTGAGCTAACAGTGGAAAATTGCACTTTACTGGCTTGGTTTCACAGGTGGGGAACCTGATAAGCATTTTTTCGCATGAGCAAAGATCATTGTCGGCAAAACAGATGTAGCAGCAACTGTGATGCAATGGAAACTTTTTCAATAATCCAAATCCAAATAAAACAGTTTAAACAAAGAGTCGCTTCTTGTTTTCTACCGTTATGTGGATTTCTTGAAAGCTGGGACATGTTTGCTTGGCATGTGGGCCTTTGGATTGATTCTCAGCAGCAGCGAGTCTCAAACTTTTCACACACAAAGTACCACCTTATAAAACGTTTGGCTTTGCAGTACTAGAGAAAAACCATTACCGTATTTTCTGGACTTTAAGTCGCACCGGACTTTAAGTTGCACCAGCGTAAAAGAAAATGCATAATAGAGAAGAAAAAAACATATATAAGTTGCACTGGAGTATGAAATGCGGTTGCAAGTGTGAAAATAACAAATAATATTACATGTAAGTCGCTCCGGAGTATAAGTATAAATATAAGTATAAGTCGCACCAAAACTATGAAAAAAGGTGCGACTTATAGTCCGGAAAACACGGTACTAAATCCAGACTAAACCAGGCCAAAATTCTAAATTATGACTAAATTAGGTGTAAAACAAAATGCTTTAAATGAAATAGACAAAGGCATATGTATTAAAACTGCAGAAGGGCACATACTAAGGACTGAGAGGTTTTCTAGATTGTTTTCAATAGTTGAGGGTACTGCTTTTTCACGGGAACGTTCCACTTTACTACAACTTCACTCTTTGTTTGGTCAGTCCTTGTTTAGCATTGGCGCGGTGGCTCCGACCTGACTTTGTTCTGGTTTAGTCCTGTTCAGTTATACTTGTATTACCGCTGTGTCATGGCTTCTCTCCCTCCTCTTGGTGTGAGTTTGAATGAGTGATGCTGCACACGTCACCATGGTGAGCGCCAGGCGAGCGAGTTTATAGCTAATAATGCAGCAGCTCTGAGAAAAAAACACTGAGCTCTGTCCATGCATTTCTTATAGAGTCTTGAAGAGATTCTGAGTCCAACTTTAGAGGGAAGTGCAGCTTAAATATAATATGATGATCTGTATGATTCATAGGTTACCAAAGCAGATGGAAAGTAGCAGTAGCTAAATCTGGTGCAGATCATCTTTTCTCTTGAAGATTCATGCTTTTGTACATGGTCCCTGACAAATAAAGACTAAACTAAACTAAACTAAGCTTCAAGTGGTGCAATAATTGATGGAGAAGATTAAAGTTGGTCTGTGTGTTTCTAAAACGTGTGCCATGTACATTTTCTGGTGGATGGTCTGCAACGTGCTCGTCTCCATGGAAATGTTACTGCTTTACCTGGAATTTTCCACAGTATTAATCTTATCGGGCTTGCAATTAGTCAGTTCCATGTGTTATTTTTGCACTGGAATACTTTTAAAAATGTGCATTCTTACTATGTGCGGTCTTGCCTCTCCACAGATCTGACCAGTAACTTAAAAAACTGAAAGAAAAACAAAACAGTTTGCAGCAGTTCACATGTATCGCTCACTTCTCCAATACATTCCCAGCATTCAAAATATTCACTTTGATGAGTTTAAAAGCACTTTTCACAACTCTCTTGAGCTCGTCACGGTAAAGCTAACAAACATTAGCATGCTAACGGCGCACTTCCTGCTTTGCGGAGAATAAAAACGCTCTATAATTAGATGCAGAGAAAACGCTGCGGTCTCCTTTTCACTCGAATAGATGCTTTTATAATGTATCTACACCGGAGAAAAACAAATTTAACTTTTTTACATGCAAAAATATTGGGTACAGGCTCTTTAAATTACAGGCTTTTTTTTTAGCTTGATAACAGACTAACAAACCAGCACACCAATGCAAGCAAAAACCCAATGTTGTGGTTAATGATAGCTAACAGCATCAATATACAGAGGATCTCCTTTCTTTCCCTTGTACACAAACCCCTGCATTTATGTTAGCGGTTGCTGTTACTACCTGTTTCCCATCGAACCTACACACACACACACACACACAGCCAAACAATCTGTGGCTGTGGTGCTCGTAGCAATTTCCAGCAACCATTAGATCATCTTGTTAATAATAAGCAGCGGGAAGACAGATGTTACTCCCTTAGAGAAAGACGGGGATGCTACGTCAACAATAAACCCAGGGATTCCTCACTTTGAGACGGTTAACAATGTGGATCGGTTTGTTGGCAGAGTTTGTAGATTTAGAAACATGAAAGTTAAAAATCCTTGTATTTGTGAAAAGTGTTTATATGTTGGTTTATGCCTCTAGACCTTTTTATTGTTGTTTGTTTCATATTAAAAGCACCTGGTCCCTTACAGTCACTATTGTGGCAAGTGACATCTGGAAGTATTACGTTATAAAAAGCTGGATTTACGTAGCACATTTCTGAAAAAAAAAAAAAATAGAAATAGGACATTTTCTCTTCCCTGAATAGTTTTTGAATTGTCTTGATCTGACAGACCTCATACTAAATAAACTAATATAATTGTTGTCTACTGTCGAAATATGTTGTTTTTCTTTATTATTATTGTGCTAGCGAGTATTAAGCCTATTATTTAGCATGAAAAATGAACTTTCAACTCTTTAGTAAGCTCTCAATATGGCTGCAGAACTGTATTATATAAAATATTGTTGTATTTAATCTGCTCAATTGTAATACCTTGCATATCAACCTGACATCAACCAATCTGTCCATAGAAAATATTGTGGAGGTCTGTAAGTTTACCGGCAGCAATTTTTATGACGTTCCTTTGCACATTGTACAGCGTTTTAGCCTAAAGACAGTGGAACATGGGGAGGAACTGTGAACCCTCATAAAACCAGTGGTTGCTTGTTGCAGTTGATCGTGCATGATGCCCATATTTAAAGATGTTGATATCACTCTGTCGCTCTCGGTCTCTCAGCTTCCTGTGTTTACACGGCTTGCACAACGCTCTCGGCACACCGAACTGTTTCCACCAACAAAGAGCGAAATCGGGCCGCTTCTTAGCATTCCTGGAGAAACATAAATTCGGATTGTGTTGCAGAGTTTGTGCCGCTACAAGACCCGAGAATGAATAAACCCAAAAGCTGTCCATCATCGCTTTCTCTGTGGCCCCTCTGGTTCCCATTATAGAAAGGTTTTGGCCCTAAAACTTAGAGGCACGCAGCATTTTGGCCTTTAATCCCTCAGAATTCACTGCTCTCAAACCATAGCCGTAAAAGACAAAGCACGAAATGGAGAAAAACAAGAATTTCCACAGACATAAACTCCCGTAATTGAAATCTGCTGTGCGTTTTTGTAAATGTGTTTGGCAGTAAAGCTATTTTAACATTGGCAACTCTTGCTCATTTGAGATGTCAGTGCGGCCTCCCCGGACTGCAAACCCGTGGACTAGTTGATGGCCTAAATGTTTGCGCTTGTGTAAATGCCACTCTTCCTTTTCGTGCCCCTTTTGTCAGTGAGGACCAGCGTTCGACATGTGACACCTGAGTTAGGAGAATAGCGGGAGGGATAGACTAAAGTGGATTGCTACAGACGCGTGTATGGTTTTCATTTGTGCCTTTTCAAAGAAGCTGGTGACCCGGAGAGCTAACTGTTTTTCTCTCTCTTCTCTCCACAGTTCCGGAGATTTCTATGCGATTCGCCGCTAGAGGTATGTATATCCTGTTGACAGTCTAATAAAACCTTTTAATGTTTCTTTTCAGCCATGGGTGTTGCCTGTAATGACATGCCCTGGCCCAGAAAGGGTCTTCCTGCCATAATTACTGTCATTGATGTAATAAAGGAAAGTAAATCTTCTTTTCCTGTTAAACCTTCGCACACTGCTCCTATGTGTTGTTAGGCGGCCACAAAAGAAGATTAATGTATATTCTAGTGGTGTTTAAAATGTGGTATGCGTTGCACTCATGGCACACTGGCCATCTATAATGCACTGGATTATAGTGGAGTCAGTGGTTTTACCTGGACAATTTTGAAAATATGAGGAAAATATGAGAACAAGGTGGCAAAGTCTCATCTAAATGCATTTGTATCGGTGTAATCCCTCATTCGTCCAGGAGTGTTACATTGTAGAAAAAGATAGCCCATTGAAGGACTGATAGTTAACAATAGGCTAGTTTGATAGAATACAAAGAGGTGTAAGTTTCTGGTGAAACCAACAACAACTTTTTTCATCAAGAGGGCCCGCCCAGTGGGCAGGGCTGACCACAGAATAGGATAAACATTGGAGTTCCCAGTCTAAATTCACAGATTGAGAATGACTTTTGGATGATAGTCGAAACATTTCAGGGTTTTTTTCAAAATGGAGACCAAATGACTACAATCTTTTTCTTTTCTATTTGTCTTTACATTGACCTAAAAAGCAGTGGTTTTCTAACCTTTTTTGTCTCGAGTACACCCAAGTTTTGTCTTGCACTCTATACTTTTTCTTTTTTAAATTACCGCTCTGTTGATATCTACAATCCCCCAAAAACATTCTTAGAGATATAAAATGTATTACTGAGAACATTTTCAGTCAAATTATATAAAATTTCCCCTTACTCCTGGTTGGGAAACACTTTTTTTCCCCTTCTTTTTGTTTGGTTTAAAGCTGTGCACACCCAGATATAACTGTATGAAAAACAGTTGATTTGTCAAGCTTAGGGCAGAGCGATATGTATGCCCTAAAGTTGTTATCATTATATAAAAAATAATATTTGCAATAACAATATAATTGATGCTAAACAAAATACTTAAAATAGATGCTATCTATAATATTTGAACTAACCTGATATTTAAGTCATATTCATAAGTTCTACATCCACTCCTCACAGCCTTTTCCAGTCGTTTGTTTGAGTTTTTCAGCTCTGCAGTTCACCATTAGCTCACAATTCCCAATTAGCCACAATCTCTGACTGCCTCCCTTCACAGCTGCAGGAAAATCAGATGCAGTGTACATAGAATAATATTGCAATGTTCCGAATTTCATATTTCCCCAAAGGCAAATGGCAATATATATCATGAACAATAAGATATGGCCCAGCTCTGCTCTGTTATATTATCATACTCCTTTATAATAATTTCACTCTTTGTCAAAGTGTCAAGACTTGTTTCGTTCATTCTGAGTTTAATGTAGCTCCATGACCTGAAAGGAGCGGGTGATGGAGCCGAGCAGTGAAATGTGGCGTCCAGATTGTGCTGTGGCTGTGCTGACTTTCCTCTGGCCTTGACTGAAGCGGGACATACGGCTCCTCACTTTGGGTGGTGTGCTACAAATTAAAGGCTGATTAGGCAACTCTGCGGGACCAAACAGATGGTTCCTGTGGCTCTAGTTAATTCTGTACACTCGGGCGTCAAGCCACGCGGCAGAAAATACAAATGCTCAAGTCAACGCTGGTGTCTGATGCCAATGTATGTGAGGAGTCCGAATGAAAAAAAAACACTTGTTTAGCCTGGCGGACCCTCCACTTGACAGAATTTATTTATTTGGCTTGTATGATATGGTATATTTTTATTCAAACAGTGACAGTGTACAATGAACACTGTATATTGTGCTATAATTAAAAGCTGTAATTATAAAGCTTTTTAATCAAACCAAAAAGGACAAGGTTAGGGTTAGGGTTGGCATCTGGGTGAAAAAGTCTGCTAAATTCTGGTAAAAAAAAAAAAGAATATCAATCAAATTCGACTGACATTAAAGTATTCATGGACTAATATTAATTATACACCTTTCTTAAGTGTTTTTTTCTTAACAGTTCATGCTTAGCTAAGTGGCTAACTTTAGCAAATTTTCACTATATTGACTTGGTTTGTGTGTTTTTTTTTTCATAATCACGGGTCAACAGTGTTAAAGGTGGAATGGACGATTTTTTTCACCAAATTTTGTATCATATTTCCTCGTGGCGTGGATAAATCATTTGTCCTGCCACGTATCAATCATAAAACGCACCTATCGCTCACCTGCAGCCGCGTGCGGTTCGTCCCCACGTTTCCGCGTGCCTAAGCGCATGGATCTATCAGAATATAGTTCCCTCAGTGTACGGGACAAAATGAAGACGGAGAAAGACAGTTTGAGCTGACGCAGAAGTGGACAGAAATCTACGGGAGACGAGAGATGCGATGCGCTCCGTTGCGCTAATAAACAAACGCACGTGTGTGTTGTATCAGTCCACACGGGGGAGTGCGCATGCGCACTTCCGCCTGCGTTCTCAAATCGCCGAAAAATCGTCCATTGCGCCTTTAAACTTTATGCTTTCATTCATACATGTGTCCAGACAAATACCTGTGGCTGTCTCCCCGATTCCCACATTGTGGTCTATACTGACCATCACTCATAGAATTGATCATTGTCCACTGCTTTTCAAGATGCATTGTGGGAAAGTTTGATTGCTCTACTTTCACCTGCTGGTAATTTGAAAGCCACTTAAAATGGCATGAGCCCTTAATCGTGCTTTGAAGCGGAACAGTGCGAACATTTGGATGCAGCCGTTGTATTTAGCCAGTAGTTGTTGTCAGTGTAATTATTTATGATTGCAAAGTGACCTTCTCAACCCTGATAACCACATTGTTAAACCCGAGCCTTTTTGGTCGCCACTGTATAACTACATTTATGTGGCTGCCTCATCAAAAAAGAAGTGATACTTAAAAGATTAATGGCAAAGCTGTGGTGAAGTGTGTAGTTAGACAGGGGTCAGTTCTCACCACAGTGCCCTGTTGGGACCCAATCATTAGTAACCCCATAGGCAACCCAGCCACTTTAATGGGACTGGGATCCACAAACACACACAGTTCTAGAGACAGAAGCTCCGTCACTGCGCGGGACCCTGCTCTGGCCCCTCCTGTCTTCTCTAATGAACGTCATTAGTGTTTATAGGAAACAAGCTTTTATCACCTCGGCAAAGCTGGCGCGATACCAACAGTCTCCTTTCAACTGCTACCACAGAAGTATTTGTTTTCCAGTTTAATTTGATTAGATATACAATACATTTTTAAAACTGATTTACAAAAACAAAACCAGCACTTAACATCACTATCCCAGATGCATAAACTACATCTAAACAAGGTAAAACTTAAGTTAACTTGAATAAAACCAGGATAAAAGTAGGACTAGGGCTGGCCTCAAAATAATGATACGACAATATGTTGTGAGGGTCGATAAGGGATGCTTTATTTTTAATTTTTAAACTACAGAAATGTGTTATAAATTGTCGAGTTATGCACTAACTATCTGCTGTGCTGACTAATTCAATAATGCATAGAAAAAAATGCTTATTTCACCCATTTGTAGTCCTTTATTTCTTCTTCTGGTCCCTGAAATCTATCATTGCATCCACGTTCTGGTTACCTCTGCGTGTAGTTTGCATCTGTCTTCAATCAGCGTACAATTAAAATACACAGACACTCAGCACATGGACCTGCATAATGTTTGAAGTTCCTGATCTCTTTGTCCTAATGTATGTAAACAACACTTCGATGGCCAGCTTGTCTCGTTGTTTGTTTGGAGAACGGTTTCATTGCCCTGAAATTGCAGAGAATTCGTGCCGACAGCCGGATGTACTCAACATCATCTTCCACCCCATCCGTGCATTTACACACACGCAGACAATTAGGATCCCTATTTGGACTTTCAAGCATGTAAAGTGTGTCTGTGACTGCGTTTGATATTGGTGGAATGTTTTGTGTGCATGAGAGCAAAAACAGAAAAAAATATGATTGAAATTAAAATATTATGTTAACTATTAATAGTAAATGTTTAAAAAAAATCTCAAGTAATTTTATTTATGTAACATCTGCCTTCTGTTTTAGTTTTTATACAGACAGACATAACCTTCAATATATACAAATCAAACTACAGGTAATTAAAGGTACACTGCATAACTTTGACCGCCACTTGCTTGTCTCCATGGAGATGCTGTATCTGCTGACAATGTTAACATAGTTAACATATTAACTTTAAGGCACTCATTTAATTGTAGTATTAAAGTTTCCTTTTGCCTAAAAAATCCACTTACAAACATGCAG